>NC_092863.1:53884539-53885978 GCF_032062135.1 Pyxicephalus adspersus | reverse complement strand
AAAATCCTCCTATTAGGCATGCAACTGGCACTAAAACACAACATATAAGTTAACTCCTCCAGCAATAAAACATAGATTTTAGTGTATTAGCAGAAATAACAATTTCAGAGATATTTCAGGACAGTGAAAGAGCCTTATATTCACACGTTTCATATCCTACAGTTCGAGTATGTGATCCCTAATAATGAACATGAGTTGTTTGCTTTGGTTTATTAAATAAAAAATTTCAATCCTTTTCCTGTTTTATGTGGATACAGCTATGGTATCTGAAGCAGGCTTATTCCACCTCTCTAGGTTACCACAGTGAGCTACAAACCCTTCATGTAGTCCTAACAGTCTTCATGCTTCTTCATACAGTACAGTATATAGAATGTATCTTGTTACTAGCAGGATCCACCAGTCACCAGTAAAATACAAAAAGGAAAATCAAAGGTATCCATTACATCTTAGAACTGGTAAGCGGTAATGGTCACATTTGTGTCATTGGGTTTAGCTACAGTTTAGGATAAGGCTTCCCCAAAGAATTTCTGTTGCTTGAATTCCCTGTACAGTTTAGGTTTATTTCAAGGCTTACATTTACTCTGGTGTCCTCCACTGGCCCTGAGCGTTGATGATTCTTTGATATTTACATTGCTTTGACACTGTCACTCCATCTGTACATAGATGGATTCCTACAAAAAACCCTGTTGGTGGCATTTGGAACTAAGTTTAGAAAATGGTGCTTTCTGAATTCATCAAACTAAGAACTGAAATCTAACCATCCTGTGTGTTAAGATCTTTTGTTTAAGTAGCAGCAGTTCCTCATTTACAAAATAATTTTTGGGGGCTCATATGATTGTACTAAAGACTTTGCTATATGCTGCAGTCCTCATGCTTTCTGTCTGCATTATGTATTTGGGCTTTTCTCAGGGGGTTATTGATAAATGTGGCATTTCAATGTTTAGTCTCTAAAATAATTTTGTCAAAGTGTAAAACGGCAAGAAATAGAAAAATGACTAAAGTAGCAGCAAAACCATCAAACCCAGAAAGTGAAAAATTTCAGCTTTTTAAAGGGAAGTTCTTCTTGTTTCACAGTGTGATATAGAACCTCAAACAAAAGGTGCTCAAAAGTGGAAGTTTGATGTCTGTGGTGAGGTCTGTTTGTTCAAGGTGCCCCTCGCCTCCTCCTGAAGTTAGATAATATACTAACTATTCCTTGGATTTCTCCCTCACCACCTGGAACAGTGGTCGCCAACCTTTGCAGACCCATGGACAACAAAATTTGCTGGCTCTGGACTGCACAGGGAGCTGGGTGTCACTCAAAAGGGAAGAAACTTCCCCCATAGCGATGTCATGATGCCAGAACATAAGTCCATCAAGTTTAACCACTAGGGAAATAAACATATCCAAGATATTAAACCCTATGAACCTTTATTATATTCATATAAGATTCCTGCATG
>NC_092863.1:53882334-53883623 GCF_032062135.1 Pyxicephalus adspersus | reverse complement strand
ATCAACATTGTCTGTCATTTCTAAATATAAGGATACAATGTGAACTAGCATAATGTTTTTGGATCTTGCACACACTTGTTTGTTATTCTTTCATGTACCCAACTTGCCGTAATGTTTACCAATGTGATTTTATTTATTTCTTTTGCTTCCACTTTTTTAATATGCTGGGTAAAAGTAAGCCTACTGGGCAGTGTCATATTGCCAGGGATTTGATGTCATGTTTTGTTATAGCACTAAACATTTATTGCATGTCCAGAAAAGGTCCTCTGTCCTTGGATTGCCTTTGGGAAACTTTTGGCTATTGTAAGAATATCTTCCCTTTAAGGCATGGCTTTTGTGGCCTGTGTATAGGATGTCACAGAATTTTCTTATTAAAACACCAAGACCAATTACATTTCTTGTGAAAGAAGCCTTTTCCACTTACCCAATAATTTAACAATTTTTATGAGTAGGGCCCATATCAATATCTTTAAAGTCTCCAACTTCTTACATGTAATTGTTCCTTTAATAACAGGATATCTTGTTCAGGAAATCAAGAAAGCTGACATTCCAGTTCCAGAAGGAAATATGTTACCTGCAGCCCCTCTTCCAAAACACGTGCTAGAAATTCAGGTAATACTGACAATACTGTCACATGCTTTTATGGAATTTTTTTATCACATGACCTTTAGTATGTAAGGGCGTAGGTAAACATCAGTGTCACTTGCTGTCACATATTGCAGTCCTTGATTCCTCAAATAATATTACATTAATGCTACCTTTCCATGGGTTCCTTTACTGGTCAGCTCTGAGCCTTCCTTTTCCAGGCCACTTAGATTGGAGTCATATTGAGCCTTTCTTCTCCAGGCCACTCTGAATGGAGTCATCTTAAATTCTTCCTCCACTGATTGGCTCTAAATGTCCTCCATTACTGGTCAGCTCTGATTAGAGTCATCATTGATTCCTCCTCCACTAATCACGATTTATTAAAGTACTCTGATGTTTATAGTAGTATAAGTAGCTGACAGTTTTGTTTACAAATGCATAGCAGAAAGTGTGACTTTGATAGACGTATTCCCTTAACGTTCCTCTAAATCTGTCTTCCAGGAACAGTTGCAAAAGCTGGAATCTGAATTGAGGGAAGTTAATAAGAACAAGGAAAAACTCCAAAAAAATCTCCTGGAATTAACAGAGTATACACATATGCTGCGAGTAACCAAGGGCTTTGTACAAAGATCTTCAGAGGTAATCATTGATAAATGTGCTTTCCTATTCTGTCGTCAGCCTCAAAAAAGGTGAACCTTTTTTTT
>NC_092863.1:53874245-53877063 GCF_032062135.1 Pyxicephalus adspersus | reverse complement strand
ATATATAAAATCATAAGGCCAGCTATACAGAAATGCAAATTAATTTGCAGGTAAGATTTGACACCTAAGCTTTATAGAAATGCGTACATTACTACAACACTGATTTATTAACCCTACACAGGGCATAAGTGTGTCATTGTGTCATGCAAATTTAGTTCCACCCCAGTGCTCTAAAGAAAGGCACTGCAATGCATGGGGAAAGAAACAAAAAATTGTGTTCTAGTACTTTGTAGTAGAAACTCAAGACAAAACACACATTAAACATACTGCACTGGCCCAGCTTGGTGTCAATGGACTCCTTGGTGTCAAGTGTTCCTCATTTAACAACTTACCTATTTACTGACTACTTGCACTTATGACTGGCTCTCCTACAGCCGCTCAGCATCTGGGCTTTGGGATCCATCTTCTTTTCTCCTTCGAGATTCCAGTCTGCACTCTGACGGTGAACATGTCACTGACACACACTGCATGCCCACAGCCCTGCAGCTCCTAAATATTCCCCTACCCTTAACAACCAGGTCGTTAGAACTGAACCTGGTTGTTAAATGAGGAGCAGCTGTGTTGTTGCTCTTTATTTGATGGATTACGTGGATTAAACTGATCCCAATCCTGCGGTTTATCTGAAATGTCTTCTCTAAAATGCTATAGGTTACCTTTACTAGCATTCAGTTTCAGGCTACTGTTAGTTTCCTGCTGAAAAATATTTAAAATTGCTGCAACATTTTGTGTAAAACTTATTTTTCTTTGTTAATATTGCATTGCAGTTACCATTGTCGTTTGTATCCTTACCCAAACTCCCCTGAGGAACGACAAGAGATAATGTCAGGACTTAACACAAGAATTCAAGACTTGCAGGCAGTAAGCTGAATTTCCACCTATTTTAGTTCAGTAGTATATATATATATATATTATGCTTGCAATTTTTTTTAATTATTTGATTAAATTGGAAGGACGATGTTTAATCAATGTTAAGTGCATTTTTTATGTTCATGATCCTAATGGCAGCATATTCCTAGCAACTGAAAAACATAATTGAAAGTTAAAAAAACCATATTACAAATGCAATAAATGATGCAGTAGTTTGTATCATCAGAAATTCAGATACTTTGAAAAGAGAAGCTGCTGATTTGGCAGCATAATACTTTAACAAGGATAGGTAGTCTCTTGCAAAAGGCAGAGCAAGGAGCTTGCTAATTATTGGTGAAAGGAAAGTGGCCAAGAGCTGCTATAATCACTGTTCTGCTTCCCCTTCATTGGCCAGTTGGAGATTTTTATAGGTTACTTCCCATGGGTTAACTAGTGGCATGGTAGGGAAGGTAAGTAGCAGGTAATTAGTAGGCAAGTGGTGAAGATAAGGTGTTGTTCCCCCATATAGGCAAAGCACAAGTTTCCCCTCAAGGGTTTTAAAATATTACCATGCATTGATGAAATTGTTGATGGCTGTAAAACTTATGTTTCAATGTAGTTTACAAATATTTATTTTGTTTTTTGTAGGTAATCTCTCAAACTGAGGACTATCTCAGACAAGTTCTTTACAAGGCATCAGAGTCTATCTTCAAGTGGGTTATTCAAGTTAAGAAAATGAAAGCTGTATATCACGTGCTGAACTTTTGTAGTTTTGATGTGACCAACAAATGTCTCATTGCTGAAGTATGGTGTCCCGTAGCAGATCTTCAGAATCTGAAACTGGCACTTGAGGAAGGCTCGGTAAGGTCTTTAGTTAGTAGTAGATATTAAATGTAAACAGTAATATTTAAATCAATACATTTCACATATACAGTGATATAAATTGTGTGGCTGTCTTAGTTTTTTTTTTTTTTTCTTTATCTGTTCTTTACAAATAAACATGAAGTGTGGGTGGTCTTGATTTGGTTAGTATAAAACTGTACACCAGGGGTGTCAAACTCAAATACACAGTGGGCCAAAATGAAAAATTTGGAATTTCTTTCTCTAAATTGATTTGATTGCCTTATGTTTCCTAAGTTTGTTTCTTTTTAAGCCCTGTACAAATGTCCAGTTTCTGTGGCTGGAAAAGATCTTTTGTGATTCTTTCGAGTTACAGGAGAACGAATGAGTGCGGTACAGTGTTCTGTTCTTTGGGGAGGAGGATGAGTGAGTGCCACTCAATTGTTCATTAATTTGCATGGTCGAATGCTAGATTTTTGCTAAGGATGATCATGACCATTTGCCTCAGGCAACAACCACCTATTGTGTTTACTTAGTTTTAGTCTGGTTGCCCCGTCCGCTTAAGATTTGCCAATATTTTCTCTGTTTTCCAAAGGCACAAGTAATCAATTTAATTAATGCTGTAGGTACTGTCATCAACAGTTTAGAGAACCCAAGCAGAAGCAATTTTTTATTAAATTTTTTATTAAAAGTTTTTTTTTACTATAAATTAAATGAATTAAAATACGTTTCTGAAGTGGTCATCTTTGTTTGTTAATTATTGATATCTCCTTGAACAAAATAATTATTGAAATCTCCTTGAATAAAAATATTTATAAAAAAAAGGCCCAAAATGTAAATGAAATAAACTTGTCTAGTGAAAGCAGAGCAAGCCAGATGTACAGGTGTATTGCTAAGGGTCAAATGAAGACTGTTACATACTGCTAATATCTGCAAGGGCCCATAGTGTCCACTATAATGCTGTCCTTTGTAGAATGATTATATAGTATATGGGACCTACACCAATTTTTTAACCCAATCACATATCCTAAAGGTCTATGTCAACTTACCGCAAACCTTTTATTGTTTCACAAGAACTCTATCCTTTTTTTTTTCAGTAATAACAGTCCTATTTTATTATTGTACATCTTTT
>NC_092863.1:53870974-53873099 GCF_032062135.1 Pyxicephalus adspersus | reverse complement strand
CAGGTAAGTACTGGTACCCGGCGTACAAGACGACCCCTGACTTTGTCATAGATTTTTCGGGGTTAAAAAGTCGTCTTGTACGCCGGAAAATACGGTATTCATTTTGCACTCATGGTCCTTCCATTACTGTATTATATGTTCATGATCATTAAATCAAGCTTGGGTTATTTTTTTTTTCTAATTTTTTTTTTGTTTTTCCTTTTTAACTAGTTTTGAATGAGTTGACTTGATGCCCACAAGTAACACAATGCCTATCCTAGGTTGTATCTTCTCTCTCCACTGTAGCCGTGGGAAAGTGTTGTCACTTTTATTTCCTTTCCTGATCAAGATGAGCTCATTTAGAATAAAACCTGTTCATTCATCTCAATTATATGGTATAGAAAGCAGATGTTTTTTGTTTATAGAAGATAGCTGAGAAAGTAAATTACAAAGATTTGCACAACCCATTACGTTTTTGGCAGGACCAATATACTTTCGGTACTCCAATCCATCATATATATGTTTTTGGGGTTTAATGTTTTTTTTTTATGCTTTGTTCATAAAGGAATAATCTTGTATTGTGCAATATGTGCAGCAGTCTTTTATAGATATGCTTTGGAAGTGTAACCTTTAATCCTTTTGCTGCTGGAGACACCCTAATTTGTGTACATAAATGATCAAACTGTTAAGAGTTACGTACCATTCAAGTCTAGTTTAGAGAGTTACAGTATTGTTCTTGAAATTTAGACAAACTACCATCAGGCTTTCAGCAGGCGTAAAGAAGAGCTGAAGCATTCTAAAGGCTTAAAGTTGCTTATTTAAACTGACAACACACAAATTATGATCTATGTTTAAAAAAACTTATTTAAAGCTTGCTGAAAGTTTTACATAACAAATGCTTGCCTTTCGCTCTCTCACCTCCTTGTCATTTATCTCTCTTATGCTTTCCCTTCTCTGTATTTATGTGCCCTATTATCTCTATTAGTTTTGTATTTTATTCCCAGTATTCTACCCAGTTATCAGCTTTCCCATATTTTTCTCACTTTTTTTTATCCCTCACAGATGTGGAATTTGGCAACAAACCACCTTACCTTCCTGAACTCTTACAAAATGAAAATGTCTATTATTCTAGGTGTTATACAAATGACATTTGGAGTAGTACTGAGTGTTTTCAACTACATGTAAGTGGAAATATGGTGTACCAGGTTTTGAATAGGACTTCTACTCTAGGTTTTTATTATTACTGTAACTTTTACCCTCCCAAGCACAATCACCCCCCAAATTTTACTACACCTTGAGGCCATATAGAATTTAAAAGACTGTTAATTCAATTTTGTCTTAACTGGGCAGAAGGGAAGCTTGTTTATCAAAGATTAATTATTACCTTAAAACCTACCACATTTAAGGTAATTATACCTAATTAAAACCATGATGTGTTAAGGTTCAATGCAATATTCTTTTGCTGCACACATCCTGCTGCCATAATAAAAATAATCCTTCTTTATAAATAATGTACATTATGTAAATGTAGTTTACACTTTATATCCTGGTGTATATATTTGACCTAATGTTTGTTTTCAGTTTTGGATGAAGGGAGGATAGTGATAGGAATTTTTTAATGCAGTATGTCAGTGGTTGGAAGAAGGGGTAGACCTAACAGGTCGAGAGGTTCAAAGTGATAAAGAAAAAGAGGTGAGAACATGACTGATCAAACCCAGTGCTAACCGTAATAATTAGTGACTGCATATTTTTATATATCTATTAATTTACATTTTCATGGTCTCCTCTGGCCTGGCTTCTTACCATAGTGCATCCTGATGAGATTTCATACCTGAGTAAATGACACACCTTTGTACCCAGCAGTTCAGTGCAAAAAAAGCATGTTTTTTTCAATCCAAGTTACTACTTTAATCAAGTTACATTCTTTCATTGCTTCGGTCCAATTTTGACACTCACATGCTCATATAGGTGCTTTTTGCAATGGACACGGGGTAATTCTTGACATTGTGTCTGGTCTGTCATTACTCAGCCCCATATGCAGGATGTACTTTGTATTTGTGCACCTTTTTATCCCCACCAGTAAATTTTTAAAGCATTTGTGAGATTGGACCAAGAAAGCTAGCCGTAACCAACATTCACCTATGAC
>NC_092863.1:53868208-53870479 GCF_032062135.1 Pyxicephalus adspersus | reverse complement strand
ACTACATACCCATTACTCCATATATCCGCCATGGAATTTATGTAAGTGCTACCTCCAACATATAGACAGGTTTACTTTAAAGACTTGGTTTGTACAAGGATCTAAGTATTATAGTTGTTGATGCTAAGTTAGGGAAAGAATTATGGTATCTTTACCTGATATTTTCTACTTAGTTTAGCTGTCTTTCAACTAATGAGTGCATTAAAAAACAAAGCCCCCACAGAAATTGTGGAAATAGTAAATGTTGGAAGTTCATTTAAGTAAAAAACTTTTAACTGTCTTATGTAAAGTGGTTTCATATATGTGCAACTTGCTTCACTTTTATGATTACTATTTCGCCACTCTTTTCAGTTTGATGTGGCAGAGGTGTTCATGCATCAAGCCATCCACACCATAGAATATTGCCTAGGATGTATTTCTAACACTGCTTCCTACCTGCGACTCTGGGCTTTAAGTTTAGCCCACGCCCGTAAGTATAAAATGTATTTTCTTGGGATATTTAATAAAAACATCACATATTCTAAAAACGACATAAATCATAATTTGCTGTAGTGGGGTGACAGGACATCAGTGTGGAATTTGTATGTTCTCCCTGTGATTCAATTGCTGTCTGCCAGGCACTCAAAGCAGTTTCCACTGACATCCCAAAAACATTCAGGTAGGTTAATTGTCAAAAAAAAGCCTTACACTATGTAAGTGGAAATGACTATGGTAGGGCCATACCATACATAAATTGTTAGCCCTTTGATGGACAGTTATTAACGTGACTATGTATTTTTTTAAATATGTTTGTGCTATTTAAATACAAGTTATTAAAACTGGCACTGGCACACCCCAATAATGGTATATTGTGAATATGATAATCAGATTGTACCCAGGCTGAAATTGGAACCTAGGATCCTAGCACTGCAAATTATGACTTTTTTTTTATTAGGTCATAATGTGACCTATTTTTTGAGGGGGAAGGGAGCAGTTAACCCAAATAAATGTTTTTGGGATGTGAGAGGAAACCGAAGAGGCTAGAGAAAAGCCAGGCAAACATGGGGACATTTTGTACTGACCAAGCGTTAATCTTAGGACCCTAGTGCTGTAAAGGCAAGAATACTAGCCACTGAGCCACCTTGTGGGAGGTAATGGAGGTAGTAATTGCACAAATATCTTCCTAATGGTTCCTTGTAAGTTCCTGTTACTGAACAAGGCCACTTCAACTTGTATTCACTAAAAACTAAAATATCGGTTTTGGGTGAATTGATCTTCTGTGAGAAGTCCTGGGTATTTATTAACATAGAGCTACTGTTACAAGGTTTTATTTCATTTTCAGTATCTCAGAAGCTTAGAGTATTATATTTACCTGCTTAAGTTTTAATATTTTTAAATTGCAGAACTATCTGAAGTGTTATGGACCATGGTATTGAGGAAGGGTCTTTGTATACCGCACTCCATTCTTGGTGCATTTCTTCTGGTACTAGCTACAGCTGCATTTGCATCATTGACTGTTTTCATTCTTCTTGTCATGGAGGGACTTTCTGCCTTCCTACATGCACTCCGTTTACACTGGTGAGTGTCTTTAGAAATATAATAATGATCCATCTGGAAAACTGTGTATTTTGTTTGAAACCTTTGTAGCTGGAATGGAATGTGATGTTGGAAAACAATGGACTTGTCATTATGAGATAATCTGGGGTGTAGAGGTTTAACATTTGCTGGCCTCCTGAGGAGGTTTCTCTTCTCTTCCTTTACCAGAAACACAATAGCATGTTAGGGGAAAATCTGGTCATAAACTGTTGTCAACAAAATCGGTGTCAGTGCTGTAAGACTTCCCCCTAACCTCCTGTTCCAGTGAAAACCTTCCAATCATTATATGTTTGGGTGGTAATGGTCACAAACAAAGAGGGAAAACCGGAATCCACTCAACATGGTCACAAACAGCAATAGGAGACACTGACACTGAGTTTTCTGTTCTTGTTTAAAAAGATGCATGTCAAATATAATTGAGGGATTTCTTCATACGTCTTGATTAAGACTGGTAATCTTTGTAGTGCCTTTAATTAGTATATTGTATTTGTTATTGAGCCCTTATGGGCCTTTGGGCATTCAGTTTGTTTATTCTACGTGCAAACACAAGTGATAAAACAATGTATTTTTTTTTTCATTTACAGGGTGGAATTCCAAAACAAGTTTTACTCTGGTACCGGATACAAATTCACCCCCTTCTCCTTTAAACAGATGTCTCTCCATCTGGACAAAGAACATTTTCCATAGACCCATGCT
>NC_092863.1:53862369-53867751 GCF_032062135.1 Pyxicephalus adspersus | reverse complement strand
GGCTGGTTTTGGGCTTGTGTCATTTGTGCTTTTGACAAGTTTGACATAAGTTTGAAATACTTTTGAAATCATTTAGAATGCATGACAGATGCATTTGACCTGCTTTAATTAGGTTTTACATAGATTTCAATAAATACTAAGCGCAGGCTCTACCCCTAACTGCAGTGTCCAAAATTAGATCAATGTATTTTAGAAATTTTGTGAGCTGCCTAGAAATCCTTTGGAAAAATCTAAGCAGAATTGTATTCTTTCATTTAAAACACACTATGTAACTACTGTTAATGGGGGAATGTAAACATTATTACATTAGAATGACTTTTTCCCTAATTTCCTACCTCTTCAGAAACATTCTATGCTCGCTGAGAGATGAATTTATGGGTACATTATCCCAAGATTTTGGGTTATAGAAGCCTTGAAAATCAAAATTTAAACAACTTTCAAATCTCTGATTTTTATAGTTCGATTGGTAATTAAACTAAATCCTAACTGATAATTTAAGCTGAGAATGTGATGTGAATAGTGTATGAATGGTATATATTTGTAAGACTGCTAGAGAGATGTAACATAATTGAAATGTACAGTATTTTAAATTCTAAGGTGAACAAATCTGAGATGCCTGCAAGTATGTATGTTGCTTGTACAGCACTTACATATTTAAATGTTTTATTTACATTTTTATTTGTTTTTTTGTTTTATGTGACTAAATTTACTTTCTTTTTGTTTGGAAAGTTTATAATGAAATTATTACTAAAAATAAATACAGAGTTTTGACACCTTTTGTAAAGGTTGTTCTGTCATTTCATGTGTTTTGTTTGGAAAATAAAACTGTAACTTTATAAGGTTGGGTGGTTTGTTGTATACTATAATAAAGTATATGTTTATAATGAAGTACCTTGTTTTCCTTAATGTAGTGGTGAGCTTAATTTTAACTGGAATTCTTTAAAGAATATATTGGTAGGTAACTAATACAGTGACGAATGGAACTAATAGAGTCACAGTTTCACCCCACATTAGGACTCCCAATATGCTCAAGACTTCTGTATGGATGTGATGGAGCCAATTCTAACTTACAGCATTTGTGAGCTGTGTCCATTAGGTATTATAATTTGTATAACCTTATAAGAAACATATAAAATAACATAAAAAATATTTTCCTGTATTCTAGAAGATATCAATATGTATCATGTATCATGTGGTTAGGTACAGAAGGAAAGGCTGAAATGTTGCCCATAATCACCAGCCAGGGGTCTCCCCAGGTAATAACAGAGTTGTAAACATCTAAATGCAAACTATTGCTTAAAAATATATGTTTTTTTAACAATTTTTTACTATAATATAAAGTCAAAGGAATGGGGACAAACGGACAAAGAAGCAATGTCATTTCATAAACTATATTTATTTCTTACCGTTCACAAGGTAAACAATCTGAAATTGAGCTTAAAGTATATCTCCAGTTATTTTATTTTTATTTGTAGTTTTACTTTTAAGTCGTAAACAGAAAGGAATTCACCTAGAAAGGGAAAGTCACACCTGTGACCAAACTAAAAAACACACAAATCTTGGCATCTTATTCTACTTTGCCCGTAGTGCACAGCACTTACCTTTCTCCATTCATGAAGGAATTGCACAACTGAGAGCAGTTCTGCCCCTGACAACACCATCTGTCAACCTAATTGCTTTATGTTTCCTTTGTTAATGAACATGGTGGGGGGGAGTGTTTCCATTAGCTAATGGTAATCAGTAGTAGGAATGCTCCCCTCTTTGTGACTATTTTTAGTGGTAGTAAGCCAGTCTCTCATACATCGAAGTAATTCTGGCATCCAGGTCGTTCCACTCTTGCCCTACCAGTGTGGAAGAGGACAGGGTGGGGGCCAAGTTACGTTCACGGAGGCTTTTTTTTTCCTCTCCCATTGACACCTGGGCATGGTTTACCTACAAAGACCCTGGGGTGTTTATTACTACCATTGGCTCAATTGCAATTATTGCTTTCAGTTGTTTTTACTCCCATCCATTTTCCCCCATTCCATCATCATTGTTAATATTACCCTCATGTTCCCTGACTAAATGAATCTGACAAGGGAACTCTGCTTTTGTCACAGACACAGAGGGAGAAGAGAAAAGCAGCTCAGCAAGGGACCTGAAGCACCCTCTCCAGTAATGAATGCTCATTATGGGACACTTTACACATCACTGGACCCTGCAAAGGTAAGTATTCGTAAAAGAGATTTTGAAAAACCTGTTTGGTTTCTTTTTTTCTAGG
Source organism: Pyxicephalus adspersus (assembly GCF_032062135.1). Lineage (NCBI taxonomy): Eukaryota > Metazoa > Chordata > Amphibia > Anura > Pyxicephalidae > Pyxicephalus > Pyxicephalus adspersus. Next base: position 53,865,491 of record NC_092863.1, on the reverse strand, counting down.
TATATAATTTAACCCTTTATTAGAATGGGTAAGGGGTACTATTTACCCTGGATGAGTTAGCAGAAATTTGGGGCCTAATTAATAAAAAAAGAGGCTTGAAAACTCTAAATAGGCTCCCTACCCACAGACCCCAACATGGGAGTCGTGTTGTGGGGAAAAGGCCTACTCCAACAATGCTGGCCCTTGCCCCAGTGAGGGCAGAGGGGTGCCTGATTTAAAGATACACACTTTTTGCCCCTTTTCGTTTTGGGAAAAACAGATTCCAGAGGATCTCTTTAGGATCTCTTCACCCCCTATACAACTTTCTACTACTTTAGTTCTACTTTAAAAAATTGTGAGCAGGCAAGTCTGTATTGCAAAAAGATACATGCAATGTCCCTTCTACAATAAAACATACTTACCTGCCTGTTAGCTATCTTCTAATAAAATTTCAGGACTTAATGATCTCCCATACACATGCACATGAGTTACATCATTCTGGCCCAGCTAATCAATGGCCACAGATCAGAGGCAGCACCTCTGACGTATTGGAATATTTCGAAAATTGCCATCAGGTAGTTGTTTTTTTTTTTTTATGAATAAGGGACATCGCCAGGCCCTTCTTCACAAAACCCTTATAATAGTCTAAATTTGATTAAAGTTTAAGACAACAGGGCCCTTGTTTATCTATTGATATATCTTTCTATGATATCTGTCTATGCATTCAGGATATTCCTCCCTTTACTGGTCACTGAGGGGGGGGGGGGAGTTTCTATGAATAAAGTTAGGGTTTTGCTGTCTTCCAGATCTTTAAGGCAGCTGGTGTGCAGGCTCTTGCAGTGAAGCTCTGGATATTGTTCTAAATAGTATTGAAAAGTTTTGCCCTCAACATTGATATTTAGCAAGGGAGAACTTCTTCATTGCTAAACAACTCCAAAATAGGCTTGATGCACGGCGGTAAATGTTTCCATATTTGACCCGAACATATCATTCAGCCTGAAATGAGAAACAAAACATACGACTGTCACCAATAATCAGCATGGTCTGCATGCTCCCACCAAAACTTTTTGTGAATAGGAGGAGAACACACGTGTTTTGTGTGATTAAACATTTCAATAAAGAAATCTGCAAATATCCTGCATTTACAAATTGTTATGCGATGGATATTCAACATTCTTTTCTTCTGGGACATGGGCCAACAATTCACACAGACATACCCATTCATTTTGGTAACAACGCAGGGGCTTTGCAATTAAAAAGTAATTGGCCTGCAAGAGCCTTCTTGGGAAACCTGCTGCTCCCTATGTTCCCTGCTGGGTGGCAGTGTGATTCAGCATGCATTGCATGAGCTTCCACTTGCAACCAGCAAGATCTGCCTTAGCGTTGGATCTGTCCCCAATACTTTTCCAATAAATAAAGAATTTCATAAGTGTACTATAGTAAAAAAAAAAAACAATGATAACATTTTAATGAGGTAATCTAACCCTCTCATATGACTTACCTGATGTAGATTGGCCTCTCTCTGTGTCTTGGTATTTATTGTAATGTTGTGAGTTGTTCTGTTCTTTTTAGGCTTCCCAACAGCAAAAGATGCCTATATAATTGGGCTTTTTTTAGTCCAAAATCATGTGAAATACTCTTTATAAATGATTAAGGTTGATTGTGAATGAGAGGACTTGAATGTTTAGGCAAAATAAAAAAGGATTTTAGCTTGATAGAAATGTATTGAGGGAAATCTATAATGAATTTTACCATCACTGTAAGATGGTTTATACACTTTCCAATATCGCAAAAAAGGATGTACACTAACCCTTACAGTATACTAGGCATATACACTAACCCAGTGTTTTTGGACCTTAAAGCGGAAGTAAACTGAAATAAAAAAAACATCACTCACCTTTACCTTCATGGATCCGTTGAGGTTTCCTGGATCGGGTCCCAGCGGAGAAAGCACCGGGTGGCCCCATCTTTTTTTCCTCTTCGACTTTCTTTCTATGTCATCTAAACCCGCACTGTGCAGGCATGAGTTCTGGCGACATAGATGGGAAAAAGAGTGCTGATCTCACTGCACATTTTTACTCCGTTGCAGAAAAATCTCCTTCTGCAAAAGGAGCAGTCAGAAGCCTCCTGGGATGAAAGGCATATGTATCCCGGAAGGTTCTGTGCTCCTATTCTGTATTGATTGGCGTGAAAAGAGAAGGGGCTTTTTTATAATTTTTAAAATGATTTTATTCTTCTACCCCCCAAAAAAAACAATGTAATCTTTACCTTATATAAAGGGTTGTCTACCCTTTTATGTAAGGTAAAAATAGTTTAGGTCCCCTTGATATAGCTTTCAGGTTTTCTACCCTTGTTTAATTGTCACCCCTAACTAAAAAGATCATTGATGTCAGTGGTAACTGACTTGAGAGGCACAAACTGCCCATCGTTCATGGAACCCCTAGAAATCCCTGAAGGATCCCTGGTTGAGAAAAACTGCACTAACCACTAATGTACAAAGGACTTTCACTGTACCAGCTTTGAGTCAGGTTTGAAGGATGTCTTCTCTAGAGTGTATGTTTTAGTTCATTCAATTTTAGAATAGTTCCACTCATTCTTCTTCGTTTTTTGCTGAGTATATGGGTCATTATCCTGCTGGACAATCCAAAACCTACAACTAAGACAGAGCTTTCTCAAAAAAGCAACCTCAAAACATAACCATCTACTTTTTGTGTTTCACAGGTAATATGGTGGTCTTTTCTTTAAAAGTTTACTTGTTTGTCAGCAGAGCTGATGTACCAACAGCTCCATTTTTGCCTCATATGTCCTTCTGCCAAATCTTGGGTTGATTTTTTTTTTAAATCTAGGAAGTTTGGCTACAGTTCCACAGATCCTAAATTTTAATCAGGTAAGGATGTTTTCCCCTGTTGTAGCAAATTGTACCAGCAATTTTTTTTTTGCCTTCTTATGGACCAACTATGTTCTTAGGGTTTTATATCTTGGATATGTTTATTTCCCTAGTGGTTGAACTTGATGGACCTATGTCTTTTTTCAGCCTGACCTACTATATGTAACTAACAATCACTGTGATCTATTTTTGTGATCTTTTATAGGGGTAGCAACAAATTATTCTTGGAATATCTTTGTAGAATAAGCAAAACTTT
>NC_092863.1:53733000-53860998 GCF_032062135.1 Pyxicephalus adspersus | reverse complement strand
ATTACGCAGCGCTGTACATTGTTCCTCTGACTTCCTGTAAGCCTGGAGTGTCATGGACACGCCCCCTCCCCTCCACAGAGCCTGCCCACCCACCTTACTGTTAACTAATGGTGTGCAGGTCACTTATAGGTGATGCCATAACAGTATTTAAAGAGGAAGAAAACCCACAAAAATTCACTTACCTTTAACCCCACAGGGCAGTTGATCTGTCAAGAGGGTTCTCACATGGGATTCCGCGTTGTCCCGGCATCCGTCCTCAGGCCAGTGCGCTAGACGCCGCCATCTTCTCTCCGTTCTTCCGGGTTCTTTTTCCTACGTCACCCGACGCAGGCACGAGATCGGGTGACGTAGATGGAATAAACCTTGCAGATCTCACTGCGCATGCGTGAGAGCAGCATTTTTTTTCCCTTTTGGTGAAAGGGCTCCTTCTGCTGCTCGGGCATGCGCAGAAAGAGCAGCCAAGAACCTCCCGGGATGTGTGACATAGGTATCCTGGGAGGCTTTGCGCTCCCATTTATTCTTGACCGCCTAGGTCGGCAAACTCCGGCCTTTAGGCCCGATATGGCCTAGCCAGTGATCCATTCCGGCCTAACAACCCCTAGTTTTTTAATGGTTGACCTGGCCTAAACCTGGCAGGCAGGGGCGGCACTCTTACCCCGGCACTCCGGGGTAAGGGGACACTCCCTCTCCTCCGTATGCACTGCAAGAAGAGGGATTTCCCTTCAGGGGCGTTCCTGGTGGATAGGAGACCCCTGTCCCACATATCTGTGGGTCCGTATATGTGATTAGTAACTAATCATATATTAATAATGAGTTACTTAACATAAATTATCTGATAAATTATTATTACTACACAATATTTATATAGCACCATCATATTACGCATCGCTGTACAAAGTCAATAGTCATGTCACTAACTGTCCCTCAAGGGGCTATGTCAATCTAATGTCCCTACCATAGTCATATGTCATTAATGTAGTCTAAGGTCAATTTTTTTGGGGAAGCCAAATAACTGAATATTTTGGGATGTGGGAGGAAACTGTAGTACCCACGCAGACACGGGGAGAACCTGCAAACTCCATGCAGATAGTGTCCTGGCCGAGATTCAAACCTGGGACCCAGCGCTGCAAAGGCCAGAGTGCTAAACCCTGAGCCATTGATCTTGGGATAATGAATCATGATAAACATACATTTAAATATAGAAGTATATTATCATATGAATTGGATTATTTGATCATGATCACAGTGAATTTTTTAAAAGAAACATTTTCTTTTAAACAAAATTAGTATTTTCTTGTCATTAAGTATATTATTGCACAAAGCACCTATAAAGACCCATTCCAATAAAAAAAATGCTTTGAACCTGTTCTCTATTGATCGTACTGTATTTTTAAATAAAAAACCTTTCCTTGGACACCTTGTTTCTTCTGTCCTAGTGTGCCTTCTTGACCTCCTGAAATAGTCTAGTAGTCCAAAAAGTTTGCTCACCCCTGGCCTAGGTGATCAAGAACTAGGGGGCAGTGCTGCACCCTTTAAAAAAAAACAAAAAATGATTACTGATGCTTATATTATATTATATGCTATAACAATTTGTAACTAGACTTAAAAAAATGAAAATTATTGCTGGAGAACCTGACAAGACACCACTAAAACCGAACCACAGTGCAGCTGATCTACAAGAAAAGTTAGAAATTCCATAAATTCTTTTTTAACAAGAAACATTCAAAGTCAACTCGAGTTGCCTTGCAATGGACCTCTGAACTTGCAAACAAATATTAACTTCTTCAGTAGAGTCAATTCTTCATCACAGCCCCCTTACTTGCATGACATAGCTTACATTTCTTCTGGATTGTTTAATTAATGTCAGTTCTGTTGAAAATTCACCTCTCCCCTCATCTTGTCATTTTTCATGGAGCAGCTGGTATAACCGTAAAACAGAATACTATAAAGTAGCCATTCTCAAACGTTTTGAACACGGAGGAACCCCTTAAATATATTTCGGGTCCCAGAGACTCCATTTCATTAGTTAACATATATACAGCGTGTGGTATCTATGTACACAGGATTTTTATTGTCCTTCCCCAACATACATCATGCTGAACACAAGCTTCTTCCAACAGTTGACGTGGAAATAACTTTGGTGACATTTGGTCCAAATCATATTTTTTATTATTTTATGCAGGGAGTTACAATATAAATCGACAATATATATATAACTAGGATATTATAGCATTTAGGCTGAAGCTTTTGTCAAATCATCAGTATGCTAGTTTTGAATAGTCCAATCAGCATCATTGTCATGTTTACTGAAGACCTTATTTTTATCTTGAAATCCAGACTTGGGTGAATGAAGTTCTACGATGGCACAATGCTGTGTTATGATCAGATTAGTAAGAGGTGCTAAAGTCATATAAAACAATGTGAGACCCCAGTCTTTAAGCTTACATCATACAAGCTTAGATGTTTTTTTCACTATATTTAAAATTTGACAAATTAAAGATATAAAGATAAAGATATTAAATATTTATTAACTAAAGAAAATAAAATCCTTTACATAGTGGGGCCAGATCGTAGATGATCGCGTACAGATCAAGGTATATTAGTGTTGTGGTCAATGTGAAGAATTATCATTACACTGGTGATCAGTGGGAATACCATTACATTTGTGATCAGTGGGTAGAATGCTCATTACATTGGTAGTCAATAAGAATGCTCATTACATTGGTGGTTATTGGGAATATTTACAGTAGAGGTCAGTGTAAAGCGTCATCTTTGCACTGGTGGTCAGTAAGAGGAATGATCCTTATATTGGTGGCCAATGATTGGAATACTCATTATATTAGAAGTCAGTAAAAAGAATGAATATTATATTGGTGATAAGTAAGAAGAATGATCATTATATTGGAAGTCACTCAGAAAAATGATCATTACGTTGGTGGTCAGTAAGAAGAATGATCATTAGGTGGGTGGTCAGTAAGAAGAACGATCATTATATTGTGGTCAGTAAGAATTATCCTTTTATTGGTGGTCAGTAAGAAGAATATTCATTATCTTGGAAGTCACTCCGAAAAATGATCATTATGTTGGTGGTCAGTAAGAAGAACGATCATTATATTGGTGGTCAGTAAGAAGAATGACCATTACGTTGGTGGTCAGTAAGAAGAATGATCATTACATTGGTAGTCAGTAAGAATGATCATTATATTGGTGATTACTAAGAAGAACCATCATTATGTTGGTAGTGGGTAAGAAGAATGATCAATATATTGGTGGTCAATGGAAAGAGTATCTTCTCTCTAATTGCCTAAATATTTATTGACATTAGTGGTTGCATATCTAAGGAGCAGAAGCTACTTATTCCAAACTTTGAAGGAACCCACAGGACCCTGGTTGAGAAAGATTGCTTTATATTGTCAGCTGTAGACAGTTCTGAGTCTACAAGAGCTGCTGATATCACATCCAAGATGCAAGCAAGCTCAGGTCTTTTATAGCACCTACACAGTATAGGGTTTTACAAAAAAATAACATGCCTAAATTAGGCTAAATGTAATCTTATTGGATTATTGTTGTGGGTAAAGGATCTCTGGTTTGGCTACGGGATCTCTGTAATACTCACTTAAAACACTGATAATGTTTTGTTCTTTTTAGAACCTGAAGAACTCCAGAATGTAAATGGTGATTCCCATGTGGAAGAAACAAACTCTGATGATCCAGAAGAGCACAGTGACCTCTCCAAAGAAATAATCATTTTAGAGCCAACCAGTGACAGTACGTTTTCCTGTGGTCTTATTCTTTACCTCCTCATCTGCTCCCCATGTTCAAAACCTTAGGTAAATAAATCAGCGAAATCAAATAATGTTTATTTGAATCAAGTTATTGTTTTTACTATATAGAAAATGATGTCACCCCAGTTCGAGATACTGATACTACACATGCAGATGGAACAATAGATGTGGATATGGATTTATTATTGAATCATGAAGAAGAACTTGCTCCTATTCAGCTTACTGTAAGTCACAATTTTTTAAAACACATGTACCATTTTGGTGAATTATCTGGTGAATAATGAATTAAAAGTCAGTGCAATGTGCAATGTGCCCACTCTACTTCACAAAGGTGTTTAAGATGGTTTCATATACATAACTTGTTATTATTAGTGCTGTAAGCTTATTTATGCAACAGCAGTTAGTACTTAACAACTGTTTAGGAAATATTGGATCCCTATTTGTCATGCCCTAAGGAGAGGATAACTTTTGTTTCAATTATTTTTAGTGGGGTTTTCAGTTTTACAACATATACATAACAGAATATTTATTCATATAATACAGTGCCACATACTAATAACTTAAAACAGGGTAATCGAGAAATAAATAAGGGAGGGAAAAAAAAATAAAAGAAGAAAGGGGGAAAGAACAGGGGGGGGGGGGGGGGGGGGGGGGTTGCTTAACAGTGAAAAATATACATGGAACATAGTATGATGTACAATGCTTACATAAACTGAAACTCAATGATAATAAAATGCTTAGAGAGAATAACTTTTAACAAAAGTAACATATATTCTCTTTGTTGCAGTTTCTCAATCACCCCCTTGCTGATTAAAATAAAGAAACTGAATAAATTTTCAGAGTTTTATAAGGCTTCTACTAATTTTTTTTCACATAGCAGTTACGGAAGGCACTTTGAGGTGGAGAACAGAGTTACTTACCTAGAAATATATTTTGAATCAAACAATAGAAATAAATTCAGGAATCACGCAGGATTTACACTAAGGCAAAATATGAGACAATGCTTATAAGGCCCAGTGCACAAAGCAGATCTCATGCCAATTATGTATTCAGCCAACCCAATGCATTTAATGTTCAAAAAGTTATCAGTTCCGAAACATCAGACACACATATACTGTATGATATTCTGTTTTTCTTTTCTCTGATAAAAGTAAATGTCCCTACACATAATATGACTTGTGTTATATAATGTTATATATAGGTGTTGATATATCCACAACCCTAAAAAAATCAGACTTTTATGATGAGTTGGATTTTAAAAATCCATCATATCCACTTCAGATCCGATTAGGTTATCGGGTTAGAAGTGACTTTAGCTCTAAATGCAGTCACCTGATTAGTTGTTGAAGGGTAGTTGAGATGAATCAACCCTATAATGTTTCTAAATGTTCTAAAAATTCTGTGATTTCAGAAAACAATCCTGCAGAAGGTTTATCGCACAGTTCTGTATGTTTCCTTTAACTGCATTCCTGAGGAGTTTTCCGATTCTAGTGCTCTGTTTTTTCTTCGAGATACCCAAGGTATTGCACTTTGTTATACAACTAATCACATACTGAAATGGTAGGCTGATGACAAAATAAAACACTAAAGATAACCATTTGTTAACTGCAAACATAGAGAAAAAATGTAAATGACAGAAATGCAAAGGCTATGCTGATTTTTGATTTGATGGTTGCGTATCTAAAAGCAAACTTTTTTTTTTTGGATAAGCCGATAAGCCAGTTTGAGGGGAAAATATTCCAACTGTGGCACACTTTATATATATTGTTTTCACTTCCAGTTGTGTATAAAGCACAGTGATTAAAAATCTCTCAAATGGAACACAGAAAAAAAACCCTACATGTGGAAATGAAAAACATTTTTGTTTAGATATATTTTAATTGAGCATCTATTACGTTAATTACTCTTAATGTGCTTTCGTATTTATGTATTTTGTAAGATGTTCCTTTATGTACAGAAACAATCCCAGAGCCCAATGATATGCAGGAAGCCAATGATGTCATGCCAAGATTTTTGGAGTATGGAATGTTAAATGGACATCCCCTGCTGATGCTAAAACAAGTCATTTCACAGGTATGGTTTTTAGAAATGAAACTATAGAGATTGGATAAATGCAATAAACATTTTGCTCCCTATTAATCATAGTTAAAGTAACATTTGGGGTTGTATTTAGAATTGTTTTTCCTATCAATGTAGCTGTACAGTATTTTTGTGTCAATCAGCTTTATTAAGTTTTCAAAAAAGAAATAGACAAATATATATAACATACATTAAAACATAAAACATCAAAGTCTTATTAACCCGTAACGGCATTGGCTTCACATGAACATAAAATACACATCTTAAATACGGCATGGCTGTACAGTATTTTTAATGAATAATAAAACTCACCCTCATTCTGCCACCCAGTGGTCAATAATTAAAGAGCCCAGCAATCAGAAAAATAAGTGCTGTATCTTCTAACAAATAAACTGCTTAATCTAGGTTGAATAAACTAGCAAATAATTTATAAATAAACTTCTTGGTGTTTGCTTGCACAGATATGCTGTTGTAAAATCTCTGTGATAATCGACTCTGATGAAGGGTGTAAGAATAGATTGATTGTTTGTTTTTTTGTGTCTGTGTTTACCCTAAAGTATAACTACAGACAAAGTTTTTTTCAGTTTTTAGTTTTATTTTTTTAATGCTGTGTATTCCTACTAAAGTGCCATCTTGTTGATAAATGTTGATACCTTGAGTTAGGGGAAATCCACTACTAAATTGTCAAAGACAACTATAAAAGCTTGTTGAGCTTGTTAATAATACATAGGCACATGGGTTAAGCTTTATCTATAAATTTAGTTTATATGTAGCATCATATACATAACAATACATGTGTGTTAGTACCATAGTCTTCTCCTTCTCCTGTGTAATTTTTTGTATTTGTCTGTCATTTCCAATCTCTGTTTTATTTTTCAAATAATATTGCTGCTTTATAAATAAAATGTATTAATATTATTATTATTAATAACAATAATATTATTAATATTAAAAAACTGTATTACTGGTTAACTATATATTTTGTTTATAGGTCTATATGCCTCTGTTGGCTTATAATCAGCATAAAAATAAAGACACCACCCTTCAAAACGATGATGGACAATCAGGGCCTTCACAAAATTTAAATGACAAAGGTTCAACACAGCTTGGAGAGCCCAATGGAGAGTCCATAAGTGTTCAGCTAATTCGGGATGAATTTCTAATGAATATGCAAAAATTCCTTAGTCATGTTCAGCAAACAATACAACAACTAGAAGGTGAGCATTTTTTTGTTCATTTCAAAACAGTATTGACCCAAACTATGATCGTTGGTCATGGTAATTCAGGTATTTTAAATAAAAATGATTAGGAGGTCTTGCAAGCAATACACATTGTTTTAGGACCACAGCAACTAGTTTTATATCTTATCACTTTAGAACAAAAAAAAACTTTCAGAACAATCAGATTTCTGGTTAATTTTATATTTTCTGTAATTCCCTCTTTGCCTTTTTAAATATATTGATCTGACCTCTTTTGTAATTTAAATTTATAGGATAACTCAGATGGAATGGTGTAATGTGTTAGTTGATATCATTGCTTAAAATGACAGAAATGCCTCTATGGTGTTGGTATATCCATTGTAGTTTCCTATTCTTATAGTAACCATATCTTAGGGATGCTGGATTGGATGTCTTTCTCTGCCCTATTACCTAAATAATAAAATGAATTTTTGCTTTATTACTGTTCAATAAAATTAACCCAGTTGTTTTTACATTTTTTATTCATTCTCTGTTTTCAATATAGGAGAAATAAAGCTGGAAATTCCAGATGTGAACCTTGATGTTGAACCTAACACACTGGCAGCTGATCAAGCTGCTGTAGAAAAACTTGAACAGTGTGTGATGAACTGGCAGACACAAATGTCAGCAGCACTGGAAGATCTACTACAGAAGAAGCCTCAGGTATCCTATGCATATGTTTTTGTATTCTTTGGACTACTGGGGAGTAACATGATGGATTAGTATACAGCCATTTGGTGTCCTTCTTCCCCAGGGTCTCATGTAGTAATGTTGGACGTACTATATAAACACATAAGCAGTGTTATCATCTAGCAGACATAGTATCTGCACCTCTTTAGAAACTATTGCAAAAGTGATCAGCCAGAACCTTAAAACCACCTGCTTATTATTGTGTTAGTTTCTCCTTCTGTTGCCCAAACAGGTTTGGCTTATCCTGGCAAGGACTTTGAAAGTGTAATATATGTGTCCTGCAGTAGCTGACACCAAGTCATTAACAGGAGATTCTTTAGATTCTGTAAATTGCAAGGTGGGGCCTCCGTGGATCGGAGGTGTTTCTCAATCAGAGTGAGATCTGGAGAATTTGGAGGTCATGCCAACACCTTGAACACTTGTCATATTCTGTAAATCTTGAAATTTCAATTTTTTACAGTGTGGTAGGTTGCATTTTCATGCTGAAAGAGGCTCTTGTCATCAAAAATTAGCATTGCAATGAAGAGGCGGACGTGGTCTGCCACAGTCTTTAGATGATATATGTCAAAGTAACATCCACATAATCTAAAGGAAAATATGATTAATTATACCAAACCACCTTTTCCATGATCCAGTTCTGATGCCCATTACAGACAACAGGAAAATTCACTTTCTCAACAACTTGTGTTACAGTAGCTTGGACTTTTCCTCACTTAATGGGCCTGATTTATTAAAGCTCTCTAAGGCTGGAGAGGATACACTTTTTTATCAGTGAAGCTGGGTGACACAGCAAACCTGCAATTAATCTGGTCCAGGGTTGAAAACAATTCCTAAGAAATAGCAAATTCCTGGTTTGCTGGATCACCCAGGCTCACTGATGAACTTTTATCCTCTCCAGCATCGGAGAGCTTTAATAAAACATTCCCAATGTTTGGTAAGACAATTGTTATCAGGACAGTGACAGAGGCTCTTATTCTTCCTCACTCCACTCACAACTGAAAATAGTGACACTTATGACGAATTTAGAGAGCTATGAATTTAGACTCACTGGAAAAGCTAAAAATCATTCCCAGGCAGCATTGTCCACAAAAACGATATCCTTCAACATTGGAAGTGCTTATTCATACAGCATAACATATACTAAAATAATCTAATATTTACCCAGGGATCACATTAGGCTGGATCCACTAATTTATGGCCATTGTCATTGTGTGGCAAATTGGTTAACAATACTCAAAAAGCAATAACATTTTTTATATGATTCTGATGACAGTAAAGATAACAGACTGTTGATCCAGGGAACATCCGATTGCCTCATGGAAGGATTTTTTTTCCACTGTTGGAGCAAATTGTACCAGGGTTTTTTTTTGCCTTCCTCTGGATCATGTGTCCATAGGATTTTATATCTGGCATATGTTTATTTCCCTAGTGGTTGAACTTGATGAAATTGTGTCTTTTTACAACCTGACTTACTATGTAACTATGATGAGGGTCCTCCAAACATTTTTTTTTTCGTGCACATGTTTAAAGCAGGCCCACTGTTTGTCTATAATAAAGAAAAGGATGTTTCTTGGATGCCAGTAATTACAACTAGTTAAGGGTAAGCTAGTAAATAATAATTGTAAATTAATTTCAGGGCAAAGGTCCTCTGGCTGAAATAGATTTCTGGCGTGAGCGCAATGCAACCTTAAGTGCGCTCATTGAACAACTGAAACTTCCTGCTGTAAAGAAAGTCTTGGATGTGCTATCAATTGCAGACCCTGGAGTAGTGCAGAATCTAGACCTGACAGTTTCTGAACTAACAAAATACCATGTAGAAGCAGCTGACAACGTTCGATTCCTCACCACTCTGGAACGACATTTGAAGGCAAGTCTATTATTTGGAAATACTTTAGCAGCAGATTTCTTGTCTGCAAACCATTCGCAGTCCAACGTATGTTTTATTACTTCTCTTGTAGAACCTAACACATGGTACAGGTTTTAATGTAGTTTTGGAAACTATACCACCTATGATGAATGCACTGAGAATGGTGTGGATCATTTCCCGTCATTACAACAAGGATGAAAGGATGGTCCCTTTAATGGAAAGAATTGCATGGGAAATTGCGGAAAGAGTTTGCAGAGTTCTTAACATTCGCACATTGTTTAGGTAAGTTTCTGATCTGCATATGGTAGATGTTTAAATGAAAAACAGTTGAAAGGTATAAGGGGACAAGTTACCTCTCAGTCACTGAACAGCCAGTGTAAAAATGTATTACAACTAACACAGCTTGATCTCTGCTGTACTACACTGTACAGGATGATAACTGTGGTGAAACGTCTTGCTTTTGTATGCAGCAGACTGATGCAACCTAATGTTTGCATTAAAAAAATAAAGTTGTGAACTTCATGATCTTAATCTGGGAAAAAATGTTGCAGAGAAAACAAAGAAGTTGCAAAAGAGAAAACACAAGAGGCGAAACTCACCCTTGAGTTGTGGAAGAGTTGCTACTTTGAAGTTCGTGCAAAGATTGAGTCTTCTGGAAGGGATCAGCGTTGGGAGTTTGATAGAAAACGCCTTTTTGAAAAAACAGACTATCTGGCTTCTATCTGCCAAGCTCTTTTCAGTATATTGCAGGTACTAAGATTATTTTGGAGTTTTTATTGAAATTTGTCCATTATCTGTTCTAGGTTTTAAGTCTTAGTGCATTAAGAAAAATGTTCTCAAGCATAGAACATAGCTTTTGTTTTGTAACAAAAAATATAGTACAGTATATGCTATTTTTATTGGAAAAAACTTACCTACAACATACCTACTCTTATTCAGCTATTTATTTTTTAGTGGCATTACTCAATCTTGTTAAGTTCTTACTGTACCTTTCTAGAAGGTCACTTCCACTAGAAATTTTTCATACTGAAATTGGGAAACTGTATATGTAGGTTATATAGAGGTTCTCATCATCTTCTAACATCTTGAACAAGTACACACGGGTCTATTTATAAATGTTTTCACCCAACTTTTATCCACAATAACATTTTGGATTTAAATAGAAAATGTGATAATCAAAATTAAATTAAATCCAGTGTAAAATTTGTTTTATTTAGTTAAATGTCAGGTGAATCTTTTGTGAAAACATTTATAAATTAATCTCTTACAGTTTTCCAACATAAACCTTTTTAAACCTCTCCAAGGCTGGAGAGAATACACTTTCATCAGTGAAGCTGAGTGATCCAGCAAACCTAGAATGGATCTGTTCCAGGATTCATAACATTTGTTAGCCAATAGCAAATGACTTTGAGGAAATCCATTCCAGGTTTGCTGGATCACTCAGCTTTACTGATAAAACTGTATCCTCTCCAGCCTTGGAGAGCTTTAATAAATTAGACACATTATGTTTACACAGATTATTTTTATTTGCCCTGCATTTATTAAAGAGGTAAATCAGAATTTTCATAATATAGTATAAAAAAATATATGCAATATTCTTTAACTTTTAATTATCGTTATTTATCTTAAGGTTAATAAAATAATAACTGATGATTTTGCCACACAGATTCTTGTTAAGGCATTTTCATATTATAGGGTGACTGTTTTATATCCCTGTTTCCCAAATGTTCTCCTTTGTGGCCACACATGTGCTTCATTCAGTGCCAGCATGCACTGCTGTTGATACCATGATGCATGTCCGGAGCAATGATTTGCAGTATTTATTTACAATGTATGCAGATAGAGTCTGTAAGAGGTAGCAACACTGAGATGCAAAAAGCCTTGGCAATTGATTATGATTCTTGGTGCTTCAGCAAACTAAATGTTATCCAGTTTGGATTTACATCTAACTGATTTCACCCACAAGCCTTACAGAGTAATTTCCTGTGTATGTTCACTCCAACTGGCCCAAACACAAGAACTACCCCTGAGCATTGCTGTTTGGCAGACTATTGCAATGTATGCAAAGTCAGAGGAAAGAAATGAGCATTGCTGCAGATGTATCTAACATCAGAGTGGTTTAAAAGTCCTGATACTGGAATTTTAATCCAACAAACTCTGTAAAAGTAGCAATGTGGTATGCAGTGTTTGCACTTAATATTTCAAGAGATTAAAACGTTGACTCAAAGCTGTTTTTGCACATGATTTTCAGACAAAATGATGGAAAATTGATTTTGTGAGTTTATGTAAAAATTATTGGTCATCAAAATCCGAAAAAGAGCAAGTTTTATCTATGGCTCAATCCTCCATAGTACTACATATCAGGAAACCGGCTATAAAATTCCTACTAGGTGGTATAGAGTACTAGGTGGTATAGAGTACCATCTCGATTACACTTCATGTTTCCATAAGTCTCAGACATTTGTTGGTGGTGTTGTGGGGGACGAGGTACGTTTCTGCACATTTTCTGGCAGTGCCCGAGGATTTGTCCATTTTGGGAGATGGTCCATAGGCTCCTCCCTCGTTTCACAAATTTCCTGGAAATTTTTACAAATTTTCCGGAAAACATACCGGAGCTCCCTCCTTATCAGGTTGATTGACACAGCAAAGCTTGTTTATCGGTATTTGGGACTCAAACAGGGACCCCTACTATTTCACAATAGTTCCAACAAATTATTGATATATACACAATGGAAGATCTAACCACTTCCATAAAAGGCATGGAAGCCAAAAACAATCAGTGTTGGTTCTATTGGGTACTGTTCTGAGACTTGACTATCTGACAGTTCTCCAAGACAACATGTAAGATCTTCCACTCTTTGTACCACCCGCATTTGTTCATTTGTCTCCTGCAATAGTTTTTGTTGTTGTTTTAGACATGATAAATAGCCATTTCTCACCTACTTGTTTTGATGCTCTTATTTCAGTTCCCTATTCTTTAACCCATATCCCTTTCTACCTGCCCTGCCCTAATATAGTAACACCTTTTTTGTATTTCCCCAATGGTTATTTTTCCTTTTTTTTCTTATATAAAAAATCCAAGTTGAGTTCTCTTGGACTGGATTATGTCAGTGTACTCAAAGTTGATGTTGCACACTTTCTCTATATTGGCTGATCCCTGACGTTTATGTACTGGAATTTTGTACACCTGTTTTATTTGTAATTTTTTATATTGTCTTGTAAACTGTAATGTCTGTTAACCTTCTCAATAAAGTTTAAATGCAAAAAAAAAAAAAAAAATATTGATCATATTCTCTGATGGACAGGTTCTGGAAGAATTCTACAACATTTTTGGTGCAGAGCTAAAAGCAGTTACTGGAGATCCTAAGCGTATAGATGACGTCTTAAATAGAGTTGATAGTCTCATCAAACCAATGGAAGACCTAAAGTTTGATCCTTTCAATATAAAGCATTCCCACCAATGGAAGCTTGTTATGGATGACTTTAAAAATGAAGTCCAGGTACGTGAAATCTCTGAAATGTAGAAAGTGTTATAAGGTGTTCTAAAATAACACTTTAAAAAAATAATCCCTTGTTGGGACAATAAGCAGATATAGAAAAAAATAATATGAAGCAGATATGAAAAGAACTGAATGTAAAGCAGATAGGAAAAGTACATGTTAACATGACATTTTACCTTTATGGTCAGGCTATTGAAGGTGAAGCCATCAGTTTCATTGATGAATCATTCAAAACACTTCGTTCAGCTGAAGCCGCGTTTGACATGTTACTGAAATTTAAACATATTCGGTCACGGGAAGCCATCAACAAACAGATGATGATGAAATTCAATGCCATTCTGGAGCAGTATTGTAAAGAGGTATAGTGGCATGCCATAACAAAAGTTTGCATAACTTGTTAAGGTTTCTTTACATGCTAAACTGTTTAGTTATTAGCTAAACTATTCTGGTGTCACATCCATAACCATTTAAATAAGCTGGTAATTCTGGTCTTTGTAAAATGCTGTACTTACAATCATTAAAATACACAACAGGGCAAAAAAATTCAAATCTTGATGATTTATAGCTTGTCAGATGTACAGTTTGGAGTCTATGCAATTATTAAATTACTCGCAATTTGGGGGCGGGGGGGGGGGGGGGGGGGCAACAAACACTTGAAAATTTAAACCATCAGCTTTGTTTACCCAAATTGTAAAGTATTTCTTTTATTTATGCATGCACATTATTATCTATAAATAAATCAGTTGATAGCAACTGTAGTTTAGGTTTATCATTTCTTATTTTGTTGTTTAACAAAAGTCATAACTCCACTATGAATAACACATTCAAATACAATATTTTTACACAAGGCTGTATTATGTTATGTTAATCCTAATTTATTTTTTATCAATTTTTGTATTCTTTATTCAATTTTGTTTTAGTGATTTTTTTTATCTTCAGTTCTTTTCTCTATCAATTAGGAGTAAACTGAAATAACCAAATGAATTGTCTTAAAGAGTAGAGCTGTATCTTTTTTTGCTTTGCAGGTTGATATAGTGAACAACCTTTTTGTAAAAAACCAGGATAATCCTCCTTTGTACAAAAATCATCCTCCTGTTGCTGGGTCTGTATATTGGGAGAGATCACTTTTCCAACGAATCAAGCATACAATCATCCGATTCTTGGAAATGGAAGAGATGTTATATTCAGAGCGTGGGAAAATGGTAAGCTTTTAAATGCACATATACACTAACTGAAAAATGGTTCTTTTCAATTGTACTCTAAAGTGGACCTGTCAAATTAAACTGATTTAAAATAAACCAAATATAAATATAAAACAATAATTTTGGCCTACTGATTCAATTCTAGAATATTTCCTATTTGTGGTAATACTGATGTGTAGGTGCAGAAGCAGCTCCTAAAGTGAAAACATGGAATGTGGTAATACAGAATAAGTGGCCTCCTAAACATAATTCAGTTTTTTTTTTTTTGGATGATTCCAGAGGTCACTATTAGGGTATTGCCAGAAATAAAATTATGAATGTCATAGAATATGCAAATTGAATAAATAAAGTAAAGGTTAGTACTTTCCTCTTCAGTCAATGCATTTCTTAGTCATTGGCTTTTCTTATCATGTGATATTAAAGAAGAACCAACACAACTCCCCTATCCGCTCTCCATCGGAGGGCGCTGCCATCTTCTTTCTATTCTTCTTCCTACAGACGATCTTTTGCCATCTTGATTAGCTGTGCCAGGATTACATAACACAGGTGCAATAATAACCTGCCTGGAAACCTAAAAGTGGAACTTTAGTTGCTAATTGGGTGAAAACAAATACTGAAATAGATCATATGTCACAAAACAGTTTATACTGTGGCAGACTGACCTTTTAGTGGGCTTTTACAGGTTTTCAAAAATCTGCAAGGGTGTTTGTGTTTTTTGCTTCCACACGGGTTATCTTCAGTTGTCTGCAAAGGTCTCAGTATTTTTCTGCTTTTTAGGCAAAGGCAAAATATTTGGAAGTTGCCAGAAAAATGAAGGAATATGAAGACAAGAAATATGAAGCCTGGAAAGAAAGCACAGATCAGATTCTTCCATCGTTGCTGAAAAGAAATTTACTCATCAACACTAATACACAGAATGCTATTAACCAGACAGGTTCCTCTTCAGACATGGTAAATTGATAACACATTCTATGTCAAACTTTAGAAGTAAGGCTGTTCTTTTGTGATCATTTCCAGCGACTGAGAGTGACTGATGAACGAATGAGTACTGTTCACATAGCACATGTTCTGTTCTATGAAAAGGAGAGGGGGGGAATGAGCCTGTTGGATCAATGAACGATGTTGGGCAGCGGCTGTACACATGTTGGATTCTCGCCTGAGTCGAGTGGGACCGTTTTATTCCTTTATTTATTTTTTACTGTCATACATAATGTTAACCTGAAATGTGAATGTGCTTTATTTTTATTATTACCACTTTTATAAAATATTTACAGTATTTATAATATTAAAATATTTATGCTGAATATTGCTCAGTTTAGTGACAGATACTTGGAAGCAAGCTGACAGGAACATGCAGTCATAAAAAATATATATAAATGTAAAAAGTAGAAAGAATGACAGAAGGGATTTCAGGCTAGTTTTTAAATAAAAATTATGCATTTGTAGAATAATTCATACATAATTACATACCACGTAGTAAGTGAATCCCTTGCCCATTGTCTAATCATGGGGTTTGGATGTCCATTTCTATACATAGAACAACTACAATTGTTTAGAACCATTTCAGTCTTTGTCATCTGACGCATTTCACTTAACTAGGTTATATATAGTTTGGTTACTTGGTCTCTATATAGTTTGATTACAAAAGTAACTGGTATCCTCTTTTAGTTTTGAGAAGGACATTTTATAAACCTGTTTCAGTTTTGTAAATTTCTGACAAGCTAATAATCTTTATATTAACCAACAATTGAAAACAAACTAACAGTGAACATTCCCCATAAATGTATTTTGTGTGCTTACAATAATTACATTGAGCCTAGAAAGCAAAGAATTTTTATCCTATTTTTTCCAGGAGGTGGACCAACTCAAGACCGACACTGATTATAAAAATGTTCGCTATGCTGTGAACTTTGCTCCTGAGCTCCTAGAAATTATAGCAGAAACAAAACACATGGAACAGCTGGGGTTTTTTGTTGGAGAATTGCCTAGAAATGTGGCCCTGCAAGAAGACAAGTTTTTAAGGTTTTCTCAATTAACTGCCATATAACCTTCCTTTTTTTCACTACAAAATTTTCCTTACAAAATCATACATTTAAATCACATTAACACATCATTGTGTGCATTTATATGCATTTTGAAATTTGTTAACATTCAATTAAAAAATGTGACACCTGTTAATGCATGGCAACATGCAATTTTATTGCATTTACATGGATTTCAGTTAAAAATGCATCAAAAGGAAAAAACCTCATAAGTGTGCATCTGTTCCTATGCACCTTCTCCTGCTGAGAAAATAGCCCAGAAGTACAGTGAAACTCTTGCACAGTTTTCAGGTGTACAAGATTACAGAATTGTTTGCCCTCCATAAACTTATGCTAATGGCAGGGAAGATATAAAGCTTCTAATCTCCCCCCATAAATCCATTAGATTAAAAACATTTAATATAATGTTAATAAAACGCTCCTTCCTCACTTGTACCTACCCACACACAGACATACATATGCACACAAGTGTTGTCAGAATGTAAGACAACCACACATTTCACTGATATTATTGAACCTCATATAGTACAAAATATAAAAGAAGAACCCTCTGTGTTGTTATAGCAGGCTGTCTGGTAGCCCTGTCTCTAGTCATTGTTCAAAAAAGTAGCCACAGTTATCTTGATTACTTTTACGCAAATGCACTTTTCCAATTAACATTGTTTAATAAGTTCTGTTATGAAACCTATTTTAGGTACATTGATGACATGAAACAAATATTGAATTCCTATGAGAAGTTGATGGCATCTCTGAATGAAGCTGAAACACAACTGCTTGACTCTCACATCCGAGAACTACTGAGAGTGTTCCGATCTGGGTACAGAAGGCTGAATTGGAACTCCTTAGGTAACAAAGTTCCATTACAGGGCAGCTTTTTTTCTTACATCATTACAAAATGCAAATGAAATCACAAATCGCCTAAAACACTAAAGTCAAAACCTCTTCTTATGGAGTAGGTTAGGATTAGAACCTCCGCTCTCTGTATCCTTTCAGGGATAAATTAAATTTAATTAAATGGCCTGATTTATTAAAGCTCTCCAAGACTACAGAGTATACACTTTTATCAGTGAACCTGGGTGATCCAGCAAACCTGAATTGGATCTCTTAAAAGTCATATGCTTATTTAATGTACAGCGCTGCGTAATATGTTGGCGCTATATAAATCCTGTTTAATAATAATAATAATATGCTATTTATTTGCAAATGTTTTCAATCATAGACCAGATCCATTCCAGGTTTGCTAGATCATCCAGATTCACTGATAAAAGTGTATCTTTTTTAGCCTTTGAGTGTTTAAACAAAACATGCCCAATGTCCCAATGACCAATGTAATCAAGGTGGGAGAAAATCCAACACTTTGAGTGTTGAATAGAGGGGAAATCTTTCTATGGGGACACCTGTTCCAGTGACAGCTATATTAGGTAGGATTTCTGTTCCTTCAGAGTGCTTTCCTCTCATTTGCTGTTTTTACTCGGGAAAGGAAAATGAAGACACATTTTCCCAAGAGGCAACACTAATCAAATTAACATGATTTAAAATATTTTCATCCAAATCTAAAAAATGATGTTTTGAACTTGGTTATACTTTAAGGTTCAACATAGAAAGGTAAATTTTGGGAGGATTTAACAAATATTCAGTGCACTATTTAAAGATTCACTTTACTCTGTGGGGATGACCTTTTTTAAAAAAATGTTATCAGAAAAAATGATTGTATAGCAAACTAGGCAATTACAGTCTGAACCAGCGGTTCCAAACTGGCTTTCTAGAGGTGCCGAGGTCAGAAGCAAGCAATGGCATCTAACGCTGCTGCCCTGCCATAGCAGAGAAGTCTTTCCTCACTCACAGCAAGTTATGCATTCCTACCACACTGCCTGCTGGAGGGATTACCATTAGTATTACAACAAATGTTTTCATTTTAAATATGGAATTGTTTCTATATATTTTCATTTATTTTTTTATATTTTCTTTAGGTATTGCTGAATACATAACTAGATGCAGCCAGGCTTTGTCAAAATTTGAATCGCTGGTGCATAAAATTCAGAAGAATGCAAATGACATTGAAGGCAAGCTGTTAGCTATCGAATCAGCAAATCTCTTTAAATTCCTAACAAAGAAGTCAACGGACCTCCCA
Source organism: Pyxicephalus adspersus (assembly GCF_032062135.1). Lineage (NCBI taxonomy): Eukaryota > Metazoa > Chordata > Amphibia > Anura > Pyxicephalidae > Pyxicephalus > Pyxicephalus adspersus. The sequence continues at coordinate 53,842,464 of NC_092863.1, read as the reverse complement.
GGTAAAATAACCCAAAAATGTTGTATTGGAAAAAGAATCTGGCTGGTCATGGTAAAATAACCATACATGAAGAGTCCTAACATTACACAGTGCTGATGATTCTGCTGTAATTATTCCACTATTTTACTGTTTGTAGAATAAAAATCACAGTTGATCTAAAATACTTTATCTTTATAACTTGCCCACTGCTTGCTTGCTGCAAGGAGAGACTGTGCTGAAAACACATTTCCTGTATGTAAGAAAACATATGGAATGTTCCAGGGATTGGCCACCTCCAGGGGGAATGGAATGTTCCTGGAAATGTCCAAACCCCTTGTAAGCAGGTTCCTTTTGATGGCAAAACATATGACACACACAGCTAACATAATTCCTGACCAATGGCAATTTTTTGCTTATTTAGGTAACTCATCATTATTTGATTTAAATCATTATGTGATTTTATATATTTTTTTCTGTGGACCCCATGCTCAGGCTTTATGACTATGTTTTTTTATCTGCTTTTTAGGTATTAAGGCATTCTTTGAATACATAGAAAATGAACGTGTGAAGGATGTTGAAATAATGGTCAGAAAATATGCTGCAATTGGTTCCATTCTTACAAAAATAGAAGGTCTAGTGGTGAATACTAACACTGGCAAAAATCCAAAAATGGCTCAATATTATGTGTATTGGGAAGGAAAAGTGTACAACACGCTGACAAAGATGGTTTTGAAGTAAGTGTAATTATTGTTCTTTTTTAGAAATTTACAACTGTCACAACATTTCTCCTCACAGATCAGTCTTTTTGTGTGCCGGCATTTGTGAGCTTAGAAAAGCAGTGCATCTGCAAGTTCTTAATGAATATTACTAAGACTTACAAACATAGGTGTGGCATCGAAGATTTCACAATTTTTTTTTTTAGCAAATTTGGGTATATTGGCCCTATAAGAAAACTTCAAAGACCATTTATAATCTACATCTCTTTTTTTATTGAGTCATAAGGGTGATGTCTAACCTCCTAAGGACTTTTAACAATCTGACTCTTGAGAGTAATTACCTTCTTGTTCTTTACCTACAATGTAGAATCACTAGATATGGTAACAGTTATAAAGATCTGGAATGTTTTGACCCTTATCTGATTAGATTTTTTTTACCCACACTCACCATCTTCTCATCATGGGCATGATTTATTAAAGCTCCCCAAGACTGGAGTGGATACACTTTCATCAGTGAAGATGGGTGATTCAGCAAACCTGGAATAGATTTCTTTAAAGTCGTTTGCTATTTGCTAGCAAATGTTTGAATCCTGGACCAGATCCATTTTAGGTTTGTTGGATCACCCAACTTCACTGATGAAAGTCTATCTTCTCCAGTCTTAAAGAGGTTTAATAAATTAGGTGCCATGTCTCCTGCAGCCATTTTAGTTTTATCAATTCTGGATTTATCCCAATAGCTTGTCACCTAAACTTTTTAGTTAGTACCCTGAGTATTCAAATTCTAAAACCAATTTTCTCATTCAATATCCTAATACAAATTAATTGACAAGTAATGTACTTATGTTTAGCAACATAATTGAACCATAATTCCTATGGGATACTATAAAAAGTAGGTTTCCTAGCAGATTGTCTCTGCACATGGTGTAAGAACTCCACCTGCTATTAGCCTCTTGCAGTCCTTGTACAGCAAAGCTTGAGTGTAAGAAGAAAGAGCAGCAAAACGAGCCAATTAGTTCATGCTCTAACAAGAAGTGGGTTGGTAGAAAGAGAAAAAAAAACAGAAACTCTCTAGGGTGAAGGAGAAACATTGGTTTTGTTATTTTTTTTTTTATTTGGCTAATATTTTATTTTTTTTGTTTTTTTTGGCTAGAGTTCTACTCTGTCTGTAAATGCATAGATATTTTTGTCTACATTTTTGTGAATGGCATTATTCTCTACATAAACTATCCAGTGTTTTATCTTTTTTGGCAATATACTCTTTTGAATACACTATAACATTTTACATTGCTTTCTTTCTCTAGAAATTTCCAGGCTTTTAACGCTGCTATTATTGGAAACACTCCACTCTTTCAAGTGGAAACCATTCTCTCTGCACCAGAAATCATATTACATCCTAATTTCAATGAAATATTCAAACTTGTTGTTCAGTGCTACAAAGGATGTCTGGAGACCACAAAGGTAGACCAATCCAAACAAGAAGTTGTTTTTTATTATGGGTACTTCTAGAAAATTCAACCTGTTCAGCTGGTGAAATTTGCATATAGCACATACAGTATACAGCATTAATTCACAATAATTTGATATGCTCGTAACTATAACGAGGATGACATTTAAAAAAAATGAATGATAAAAATGTTTTAATAACGTTCAGTGAATATGAAATACCTCAATCAAATTTTCAAGACAATAGGTGCTGTTCATAATTCATTTTAAGACCACCAGGCTTGCATCATTAACTGCCATGGTAAAAATTAGTTTCACTAGTTGAATGTCTAATCATTAAATTTTAAAACTTTAAAAAAAATTATTTTAATCTATTTAAAGAGGAACTAAACTCAAAAACAAGTCTTTCAATTAATAATCTATTCTTACTTGGTGGCACTGGCTGGGTCAGCTTGTATCTATGCAATATAATATAATATATAATGATTTATGAAGTGTTTAGAAGTGGCCAGCTTGTGACTGGCAAGTTTACAATTTCTTCCTTTTCTGACCTTCTCCTCCACCTACTCCCCCTCCCCCTCCCTCACTAGCTTGAGCCCAGTAAATATCTGCACTGAGAGCTCACAAGCTGAGAAGAAGCAGGAAGCAGCTGCAGACTGAGCAGTCGCACTTAAGTGACATGACAGTCCCAGGAGAAAATAAAAAAAATATGAAGGAATATTAGGACAGTGGTAGTGGATTAGAAACAGTCCCACCAGGGATGGCATTTCCCAGATTGCAGTTCACCGCCTAGACGATGGAGAGACCTGGGGGTGTGTTTAGAACTCATTTTTCATGTTTAAAGGTCAAAACAAGCTGAAAAAAAGTATTCAGATGATTATAACTTGGGCTTATGTTATCCATAAGCCAAAGTTGATTTTGTGAGTTTAGGTACGCTTTAAATATTTCAAAATTTCTACTCTACAGTGTGGGGGGATCAACACATTTTTTCTTTTATACTTGTTCAGCTTTGCTTTTCCTAATAATAGATTTACATAAGTACATTAAACTATTTCCTAACATTATCATATTCTGATTTCAGAATTTTGTACGCTGGATGCATGGAACATGCATTCTCTGCCCGCCTCAAAAAGCAGAAGAGGATGAACCTATTGTCTACAGTTTTTACAGTGAAATATATCAGATTCCCCAAATCATAGAACAAGCAGTGTTGATCAGTCAGAACATGCACAAGTTGCTCACTTCCCTCACCAAATACCTAAATCGATGGAAGAGATATCGGCCTCTGTGGAAGTTGGATAAAGCCATTGTGCTGGAGAAGTTTGCTGCCAAAAAGCCCTTGTGTGTCACCTACGATGAAAAATTACAGTTTTACAGTAGAGTAGCTTTAGAGGTTACCCAGCAGCCTTTAACTAAAGATGAGCAATGTATTAGGCTGTATCTGGGACCTCTAGCATACACAGTGCAGGAAAATGCAAGGGCATGGGTAAATTCACTTGGTCATCTGCTGAATGAGTCTGCACGCGAGGAACTCTACAGCCTCAGAGATTAGCTGGAGGTATTAAGTTTTGACCTTATAAAAAAGAGTACTATATGATATACAGACCTTCCATTCAGGACCAGGTTATATTTGATTAAGGAAATGTGTTTGGAAAGGAATGCAAAGTCAGCCTTTGCTAAGTGACTAAAAATGCTATATATCTCGATTTATCTGTTTTCAGTGCTTTTATTTTTATTATTATTATTATTAATATTAATAATAATAATAATAATAATAATAAACAGTATTTATATAGCACCAAAATATTACACAGCGCTGTACATTAATTAGGGGTTTTAGATGACATCTACAGAAAGTAACACAGGAGGATGAGAGGAACCTGCCCAAAAGAGCTTACAATCTAGGAGGTGGGAGAACTGGCACATAATAGGAGGGGAGATATGTAGTGGTGGGAAGTATGGAGAGTTTAGTAGATAGAAGAAGATGGGTGAGCAAGTTTAAAAAGATGGTTTTTGAGTGTTTTTTTAATGGGCAGAAAGTAGGAACATGCTGAATAGGACGAGGAAGTCTATTCCAGAGTTTCTGGGCAGTCTGGGCTAGAAAAGTCATGGAGACATGCTTGTCTACATTAAAGCTTTACTTAAAGGCCTTGGGTGTAAACAGGCATTTTTCGATATCTTTATAAAAAGCACTCAGATACTGATTCTCAAAAATAGTGTATGGGGCTCTAGAATTTTGCATTTAAATATATTAACCAATTAATCTGCTGTTGGAGCAAATATAAGAAGATACAAACATGTAAATCATTTATGTGGCACAAACATCAAAGACTAAATAAAATCAGGATCATGCGGTAAAATGTGTAGTTTAAAAAAACAAGGTAATACCTCCAGAATGGAGTATAACAGAGCAGATCTGTTGTTGTTTCCATTATAAGGGATTTAGTAGTTCCTATGGAACCATCTTTGTGTATGGTACCACTACGCTCAGATGATGTTCTGCTTTAGCCTAAATTACATAATTCTTTAATTGAGCTTTAGCTCATTTTCATTTCATGGCTAATATTGCTATGCTTTTTTATCCTATTTTTTTATTGTAAAAAAAAAAACATATTAGCTGTCATGTCAGAGTTGTATAATTTACTCCTTGTACATGCTCTTATCATCTCCTGTCTGGACTACTGTAACATCCTTCTTGCTGGTATTCCACTAACCCCACTCTCTCCTCTACAATCTATCATGAATGCTGCAGCCAGACTCATCCATCCTTCCCTCCGCTCCTCTTCCACTGCATCTCTTTGTAGTTCTCTCAATTGGCTTCCATTTCACCTTAGAATCAAATTTAAGCTCCTGTGCTTTGCCTTCAAATCCCTACACAGTTATTGTCCCACTTACATTTCTGACTTGGTGAAAAAATACTCCCCCTGCCGCTCTCTCCGCTCCTCCAATGACCTACTAATGACTTCCTTACTCATAACCTCATCACATGCGCGGATACAAGACTTCTCTAGAGCTGCCCCGACTCTCTGGAATGGTCTTCCTCGTCCTATTCGGCTTGCTCCTACTTTCTGCTCATTTAAAAGAGCGCTCAAAACCCGTTTTTACAAACTTGCCTACCCGTCTTCTTCTGTCTTTTGAAACCACCACTACTTCCCACCACTACATATCTCCCATCCTATTGTGTGTGAAATTCCCCCACCTACTAGATTGTAAGCTCTTCGGGGCAGGGTTCTCTCCTCCTGTATCACTGTCTGTATTAGTCTGTCATTTGCAATCCCTATTTAATGTACAGCTCTGCGTAATATGTTGGCACTATATAAATCCTGTTTATTAATAATATTAATAATAATTATAATAATAAATTTAAATTGTGTTTTGTTTTTTTAGTGCTAATCTTGAACAAGATTCTAAAATGTCTAAATTACAAAATGTTAAAGAAAGAAATCAGGGTGATTCAGATGACATTTTCATGAGAATTTTCTAATTGAAATATTGATGTTTCCAACTTCTTTTAATTTCCTATTAAAATTTTGATTTTGTTTTTGCATTGTAGAAGCTGTCAATGAATCTAAAGCAAACACCAGACACACTTGAAGATCTTAAGTTTGTCCTTGCCACAATTGCAGATATAAGAGATATGTCCTTAGTGGCAGAAATGCGATATCGAGACATCCAGGAGAGATATCGCACCCTAGCCATGTATAATATTGAGGTGAGTGAAGTCTACAGCAATTATCAACATGTCCAGTATGGCACATTTTGAAATGTTTGAAGACAGATGTAATTATTTCACAAAAAGTGTCCATGTTTCCACCCACCCAAGTACAACCTATCCTAAATGCTTATTGCCATTCTAAACACTTACCTTTTCCTCCTCCTAACCTTAACACCTAACCAGTCCCACACAACTTTCCCAAGGATTCACACATTTGACAGGTAAATCCAAATAGAAGAAGAGATCAATTTTGGATGAAAGCTGAGCAAATCTTGTGTGAAAACATTTACAAAAAACTTTAAAAGTACATTATTATATTGTTATTTATTGCACAGACCTTAAATGTGGTGCCTGCCTGGTAATTCTTTACAACACACTTCCTGCTCTTTCTACACTCACTTTTTCCATTGTATTATTCCATATTTAATGGGCATTGTGTTAAGACAGCCCATTTGTTTAAACTTTCTGCCTAATGCACCCAAATAAGGTGCATATGCTATTTTTGTAATACAACACATCACATTTTATGTTAGTGCTTTACCCTAAGTTAACCTTGTGTTACACACATTAGCAAGATGCGTTTGGTGTTTTGAAAACATGCATTTTTAAGTGTTTTTGCAATGTACATGTCAATGCATTCATTACCACAGGACAACAATCTGTTTTTGGTTTTTTTTTTGCTGGGTAATGGGCTTTTATTTGAGTGGCCTCAGTTGTTCTCCAGTTGATAGAGGCCACCCTATGTAATCGAGATTTCCTTCATTTCTCCTTTCACTCCTTGTTTCCAGGACAGGGAATGATGTGAAGTTTCTCAAAATAGGAACATGCGTAAAAACAAAATTTGACCCTTTTCCACAGAACAAAACACACTTTGAATGAGAAAGCTCTCAGTTTTACTCCTGCAGCTCTTGAAAGTTTTGCAAGAATTATATATTAATTTGCAAGCTGTTATCTCCAAATGGAGCACTTCTGTTCTGACATGCTGAAGAACATATTGATTTTGTTAGCATAATTTATTTAAGTTGTCTTTTCTGTTTTCCTATTCCTGTAATTACTTTTTAATATTTATAGGAATGATATTGAGTTTTCATTCAGCATTGTTGCAGAATGTGGAATACATGGTATATAGTATATATGTAGAGTTTACAAAATCTTTATGTATATCATTTGTTGTTATACTTTTCTTTAGTTTGATGAAGAAGAGAAAATTTTGGCAGAGAAAATAACACAAATGTGGGAAGATTTATTCCAGGAATCCAAGCAAGTGGATCGCAGCCTTGGAAGAGTGAAAAAGACATTTACTCAGGTGTGTGCCAGTACTTCAATACTGCATACTGTTTTGATGGATGTAGTGTATAATGAATACAAATGTACATTATAAGGCCTCATTCACACCACAGTACAACACGCTTGAATGTATTTCTGTGTGAGAGCGCAATTTAACGAGCGACCCATTCATTTTAAGTCCCTTTTCTTTTTGTATTTTTATTTTTTAACAACAGCATTTACATCTTTGTGTTGTTCTTCTCTTCACTGTTTGTAGGCTACAAATTAAATGGTCATTCTAAGTTTGTTGCTGTGCATATACAGTGAGTTGCTGATGATGTATTTTACAATGCATATTGTGGTGTAGACAAACCCCTAGTCTTGATACATTCTCAGACACCATAAAAAGACCAAGTGAATCATCAAGTATGCCTTTTTTGTGTGTGTTTTTTTTTTTTTTCATTTGAGTCTGAGATTATACCCATAGTTATCCTAATCATGTATAACTTTACTTACTGTTAATTAACTCACTACTTTCAATGAAAATCTGCCAAAAGCATCCACTACTATCACTACTGATAGTTAAGGATCCACTCCCCCATCGTCATAATCACACCGCTTTATCAAAAACACTGTCCTCCTGAACCGTATCCACACATTTTTTTCTATTTATTAGATCACAAAAGATCAAATTGGGGAGTACAAAAAGGAATTGTCACAGTTTGCAGAACTATTCCGCACAGAAGGTCCTGGAGCTGTGGGGGATGACCTTGACAAAGGTATAACACATTTACCAGAATATTACTTTAATACTCTAGACCGGTGGTAGGCATTGTTATATTTTACTTTGGCACTTTGCAACATTTACCTAATGAAGTTAGGCTGAATCAGTCTATTAATGAAAACTTTTGGTTTGGTTAAAATCTCAATACATTTCTAAAGGGATACAGTACTTTTAGGATCCCAGATCCTCTATACTAATATATGAATGACATGGAACCAGGAACTAGTGCTCACAGAAGAACTTTTGCAGCCATGTTAACATCAGGAGCTCAGATGCTCAATTACAGTATTGTCACTCAAAATAGTTGTTAGCAAATATTTCAAATGACTGTTTTACAAGTGGGTGTTGTTAAAACACATTGCTGGGCTACTGCTGAGTATTTTGCTCTGCCCTATAACTATCTGTGGGGAAAGGACAAGAAAGGAGAGAAGAGGAAGTGCAGGGATGGGGAATACGCACTGTGGAACTATTACAGCCCTTTGTTAGCAGCCATCGTTTAGTAATTTGGCATTGCAGGATTACTACGCAAAAAAGATTGGGGCACATAGGCTGACTCTAGATTTCCAACCTGAGGTTTTCACAATGCATAGCCTTCAGGCACATAAATCTAGTACCTGTACAAAACTTAAGGGTGTACCTCTCAACCAGGGTCACCAAGACCTGGAAGATGATGAGATCCCAAGCCACTCCACCCAAACCAATAAAGTTGTTTTTGGTAGATGTTAACGTAGTAAAACCATAAAAAAATGTTAAACCCCTCATGCTTCCTTTATTTACAGGACTGCAGATCCTTGTTGCATATGAAAAAGAGCTGGTTAAATATGAAAAGAACCGCCAGGAGTTGGCTAATGCTGAAAAACTTTTTGATCTTCCTATTACTATGTATCCTGAACTTTTACAAGTGCAAAAAGAAATGAAAGGTTTGCGGCAGATATTTGACATTTATAGTGCACAAAAGGTAAGCCAAAACAAATTTCTTGCTAATTCTAATTTTGTAATAAATGTCTATAAAAACGTTTATACTGACTTTTACTATTCCCACTAAACTAATAGTAGGAGCATTGTGGCAACACTAAGTCATGAATGCTGCTTTATTGAATAATTAAATTATACAAATGCTGTGATATCTAGCAGCTGTGTTCAGTAATATTCTGTTTAAAATGTACTATTTATGTGCACAAGCCTTGAAGATTACATTAGCTTTTCTGTTAATCCATTTTTTACACAAGGACATGACCTTTCTTGTGTGATATTACTTGTAATATAAATTTTACATTACAAACTCCTGTTGGTGCTGAACATTGTAGATAGTATGGGTTTAATGTTCATGACCTAATAATTCCAGGTAAACTAATTTTATTTTGAAACAAGGACACATAGGGCTCTTTTTATAAATGATTTGCCTGTCAATTTGCTCTAGATTCGTTCATAATTTTTATTTATTCAGATAGCATTTGTTATTCTGACAGCTGTGCACTTTTGAGGTTGACCACTAGGTGACAGAACGAGTAATTGTTTTAAGGGGAAATAAAATGGGATGTGTAGAGAGATTCGACCAGCTGTCAGCGAATTTCAGACGAATTGACAGGAATAATTTATAAATGGAGTCCATATAAAAATATTTCCCTTTCTCTTCCTTTACTGCTCTCCAAAAATAATTGCTCACCAGCTGACAAAGTTATGCAGTCATATAGTGACCCAAAACTGCAGACAACCATTAAAAACCTGCAAGTATTTGCAGTTCTGGTAATTGGAGATCACCAGACCTGCTGCATTTCACTACTGCAATACCATTTGACTATGGATAATTTTGCATCCTCTTGTTTTATTGATCAAGGATTTTCTATATGAGATCATCATTAGTTTTAGTATATTCATTAAAGTCCTAAACTGCAAGTTTAAATCAATAAAGAAAAACACTATAAAAGGAAAGCCAACTTTTACAATAAAGTAACATTTATAGAAAGATTGGAGCAAAGGAATGACACAAATAACTACATATATCTTTCAGATGACTCAAACAGCCTGGTTGTTATAAATAACAGATCCAGGTTATCATCCTTGATGACTGTAAATAAGCTCAGGTATTTCTCCTTTATTATGTGCATATATGGGATATATACTGTATCAAGAACACAACTGCTCCTCTCATCCTTTTCTGCTGTGTCTTCTTAGGGAGATCATGTTCAGGAACTTTAGGGTTACCATTGGGCGGACACAGATCTGCTGCAAATATAAACTGCATGTCAACTAAAGGTACCATGGGGTGGATATGCATCTGCCACTGTGTGCCCTGGAAGTTATTGTGCTGCATAGAGTATGACTCTGCCACAGTGGTAGATAGTATCGGAAACCCTGTTGTAGGGAATAAGGAGGTTAGTCTGTTAAGTATAAGGAAGCCTCAGTCCATCTACAAATATTCGAATAGTTTATTAATTGCTTCAATAAAGTCTGTATATATAAAGGATTTTGTTTTTGTGAACCAACATTGTTTTTCATATTTTTTTTTAAATAATGTTTTAGATTTATATTGTTCACTGCATTATCTGCTATCTCTTTTAGCTTGCCAAAGAGGAATGGTCCCAGACTTTATGGGCAAATTTAAATATTCAGATTCTTCAAGATGGCATTGATGGATTCCTCAAGACTTTCAGAAAGCTTTCTAAAGATATCCGTAGTCTGCCTGTGGCTTTTTACCTAGAATCTAAGATGAAGGAGTTTAAAGACTCTCTACCCTTGCTTCTTGATCTAAAAAATGAAGCACTGAGAGACAGGTTTGTTCTATAATTGATGTATCAGAATACTATTTTAATTTTTAATAATGAACATTTCCGTGTATAGTACACATTACTAAATAGAAAAATTGTTTTCATTTCATTACATCAGTACACATAGTTCAGATAAAACTTTTATTTTCTAGACACTGGAAGGAGCTGATGACCAAAACTGGGACAAATTTTGACATGAATCCTGACACTTTCACCTTGGAAAACATGTTTGCTATGGAGCTGCACAAGTATGTTGATGTCATCAGTGATATTGTAGCATCAGCTGTTAAAGAACTCAGCATTGAAAAGGTAAGGCCTTTATTTTTAAAAACTTCCACATTTTTTGTAATGATTTAAAAAAATCATCAAATGTTCATGTTCAAAAAAATCAAAAAATGTTCTGACCTCGTCAAGCCCCTTTATACTGGAGTAGTCAAGCACCTATGAGGCTGCCACTGCTTAGACACTGTTTCTTTGGTTGCCTTTGGAAACGCATTGCTTTACAGTGGTTTTTAAAAATTAAACTGCACCATGCAACATAGTTTTCACTGCAACCTATTCAAGTAGCCATTTAAAGTTCGTTCAATAAATATAAGTCTTGTAATTCTTACTACCTGTTATAGGAGTATAAAAATATTGGTCAGCAATTCACTTACCTAGATTTGTTTTTATGTTTTGATCAGGGTGTAAAGGAAATTGTAGACACTTGGGAAAATATGAAATTTACTGTACAGAGGTATATTAAAGGCACTCAAGACCGTGGCAACATTCTAGGATCTGTTGATGACATTCTGCAAATTCTTGATGACAATGCTATGAACTTGCAAAGCATCTCAGGCAGTCGCTTTGTTGGTCCCTTCTTAAACACTGTACAGATCTGGGAAAAAACACTCTCACTCATTGGAGAAGTCATTGCGGTAAGTAATATATTTTAGGTATGTTTTGGGCTTTATTCAGTACCCATTTTACTATCTAGTCATTATGAAATGCAGCATATTATTGCTTTTGCATACTTGCACCTTGATATTTATATATGTTTCATGCTGTCAAATGCACCATTACATCTATGCAGTAGTGCTGTGTCTTTTTTTAACAGGTTTGGATGGTTGTACAACGGAAATGGATGTATTTAGAGAGCATATTTATTGGAGGAGATATTAGATCACAGTTGCCAGAAGAGGCAAAAAAGTTTGACAATATTGACAAAATATTCAAGAGAGTGAGTAGTCCTAATACTCTGTAATGTAAATAACTATGACCCCTAAACCATTCTTGCTTCCCCTAAACAAAGAAAAAAGAAACAATACATTATTGCTACAAAAATGGTACAATAAGGCTGAACACTTATCAATACCTAAATGAACAAATTGAAACTGAACTGCATCTTTTGCTTTCCTGTACAGGTCTACTCTTTTCATTTATTGTATTTTAGTTTTTTCAATCATGGATGCTTAGCAATATTTTTGGACATTACCTAGGCAGCCTAAATGTATTATTATTATTAATATTATTATTACACAGCGTTGACATATTAGGCAGCACTTTACAAAGTCCATAGTGATGTCACTAGCTGTCCCTAAGGGGCTCACAATCTAATGTCCCTACCATAGTCATATGTCTTAAATACAGTCTAGGGCCAATTTTACTTGAAGCAAGTTAACCTAACTGTGTGTTTTTGGAATGTGGGAGGAAAACAAAGTACTCAGAGAAAACCCAAGCATACACAGTGAGAACCTGCAAACACCGTGCAGATAATGCCTTGGCCTAGATTTGAAGATGGACCAAGCTCACTGCTTGCATGATGGCTGATGGCTCTTAAGAGGAGTTTTGAGGCAGGGCACATTGATGTTATAGGAAGCTGTTTACAGCACCCCACTGCCCCCTCTTTCCCCCAACCAGCCATGATCTTCCAACATTGCATAGAAAAGGACTGACCCATAGTGATGTCCTGACCCAGTGATGGTTGGATTTGAAATAAATGAAATCAGAAAAAATGTACCGTAGTTAATATTTTATTGTCATATTAATGGGGGGGGGGGGGAATAAACCAAGTAAGACAAAATATACTTCATCTTTAAATCATGGAAATCGAATCAAATAAAATTAATGACTGATTTATTATTTACAGATAATGTCAGAAACTGTGAAAGACCCAGTTATAAAGCGATGCTGCCAGGCAACAAATCGATTGTTTGACTTACAAAACCTGAGTGAGGACCTTGAGAAATGTCAGAAGAGTTTGAATGATTACTTGGACTCTAAGAGAAATGCATTCCCTCGATTTTTTTTCATTTCGGATGATGAGCTTCTCAGCATTCTTGGCAGCAGTGACCCCACCTGCGTACAAGAACATATTATCAAGGTGAACAGTATTGGTTTTAAGACAAAATTATGTCCCATACCCTAAACATTTCCATTACAAAGTTGCAGAAACTATTGAATGTGTGTCAATCTGTTCTTTAGGGAACTAATTTAGGAGCACCATAATTCCAGAAATCACCCAATTCTCTCTGCAATTTGGGGCATTTGCTCTCCAAGCTAAATTTACCAGCATCAGAAAAAAAATAGCTTGTGGAGGCCAATGCAACCAGTAGAGAGTAGTTTGTCTGTTTAATATTGTAATTGTCTGATACAATTATAGAAAAATTATAATTCATTTAAAACATGAAAAAAAGTTTTACAAATAATTAAATATAATTCAACCATGTGCCAAATAAAACCTTAATGTATTCCTAAAAAATATATAGGTATGCAAACTAGTCATAGAGCTATTGTTATGTTAACTGAAACCTATAGACTCTTTGACCTAAGCATCTATGCTTTGATAGCTCTTTAATAACAAAAAAGCCTGTACAATGGTTTGCAAAATAGATTTTTTAACTTTTTTCGAGTTATCCAAAATATGGCACTGGCAGTTTGAGAAGTTACAGTACAACAATCGGAAGTTTATACCATTATGTAAAGGCCCTACTGGTGTTGATACTGTTGCCTATTCCTTTTGGTTTGCCACATTTATTTTAATGGTATGATGTAGAATATTATGATTAACTGGCTTACTAAAAACAATCTCCTTGGTTGCAGATGTATGATAACATTGCATCTCTGAAGTTTCAAAATGGAGACAGCGGTGAAATGATGGCGACAGGCATGATCTCAGCTGAAGGAGAAGTGATGGCATTCCGCCAGGCCATAGCAGCTGAAGGTCGTGTGGAGGATTGGATGACTGCTGTATTGCAGGAAATGAGGAGAACTAACAGACTCATTACAAAGGAAGCTATATTTAGATACTGTGAGAATAAGAGCAGGTACTTTAAAAACCCTGTCATATCATTTTTTAACTACATGGGCTGTGATGTGTATGGATGAACCTGTCATTTAATATGTTAAAATATATGTAAGCAAGCCATAAAAATGTACATTTTATTCTTTCTATTTCTCTCATTAGGCCTTTTTTATTAAAGCTCTCCAAGGCTGGAGAGCATACACTTTTGTCAGTGAAGCCAGGTAATCCAGCAAACCTGGAATGGATTTCTTCAAAGTAATTTGCTTTTTGCTAGCAAATGTTTTGAATCCTGGATCAGATCCATTCCATTTGAAAAAAACAATGCGGATAGCAATGCAAATATTTGCTGTTTATACATACCCAGAGCTCTGTAGGGATTTTGAGAGTTCATCAGTCAGCTACATTCTGGAAATATCACTGGAGATATTGCACATAGCAACAAATCAGATTTCTTGTTCCATCTTTTGTTGCATCTAAGCAAGCTAAATACAGACTGTTGCTACAGGTAGTCTTATTTTGCTGTTGACATAATTATGCTTTTTTCAAACTGTGATCAGTGTCATTTCGTGCTTTTAGTACACATCATATAATCATGAATTTCAAATACTTTGTGAGATTAGTTTGGTCTGTAAAATTTAACACGGTTGTGCACTTCCCTGCATCTGTAAATTGTTAAGCGTAAAAAGTGAAACTCTTCAACCCGAGGCACACTCGGGAATACTGCCAGGGAGATTAGTAAATGTTTTCAATTCTGGACCAGGTCCATTCCAGGTTTGCTGGATCACCTAGCATCACTTATGAAAGTGTATCCTCTCCAGCCTTGGAGAGCATTAATAATTCAGGCCCATAGTCTTTGAAAAATACTGGTCATTATGAAAATACAGTATTGCTTTGATCGCAGTGTTTATAGTAAGCCCATTATTGACATTATTGTGATTAGACCAATGCTAAAGATAAAGAAACAGTCAACCAATGCACGATATTTTTTGTAAATCCACATCTCCTTTCCTGAAGTCCCACTCTGCACTACTGAAGTCCGGCTACTAATGCCTATTGTCCAGCACATGTACAGGCCTTTAGATTAGCTGTGCTGTTACCATGACTATAGTGAAACAGTTTACTACACCTTTTGTGCCCAAGTCCCACTGTGTAGCAGTATTTCATGTCTTCGTATCCCAATGCTAACTACACTTGCATTCCACATTTTCCTCCCCCAAGGCCTTTCATCCATTGGTTTTCCATATCATCTGCCTCCAAGGTCCGCTGTGGACTGATATTCTATGTCTGTTAAGGTCCATTGTATGGTACAGTTCCACAACTTCTGTCCTCAGAGCCCACTGTGTACCAGTATTTAATAGCTTCTGTAGAAATGTGTAAAAAATGTTAGGGAATCATTTGACTGCACTACATTCATATACAGAATATAAGCAAGTATGCTGTTTATATTCCAAACCCGTTATGGAAATAGGAATTGATGGGGAGCTGCACAACAGCAACCAGCAATATGTTAGTGTCAGACCCTAAACAATAATCTGCTTTTGTATTATATTGATTTGCAGGGTTGACTGGATGCTTTCGTACCAGGGCATGGTTGTCTTAGCTGGTAATCAGGTGTGGTGGACATGGGAAGTGGAGGATGTCTTCCGAAAAGTGAAGAAAGGAGATAAACAAGCACTAAAAAACTATGCAAAGAAAATGCACCAACAGATTGATGAGCTGGTTACCCGTATAACCACACCACTAAGCAAAAATGACCGGAAGAAGTACAACACTGTTCTCATCATTGATGTACATGCCAGAGACATTGTTGATATATTTGTCAGAGACAGGTGAAAAAAAAAGTCAAATTGTTGTTTCAATAGTGTTAGTATTATTGTTTAAAATTTAAAATAATCCTATAAAATATTTTTTTACCAGTATTATGGATGCTCGGGAATTTGAATGGGAAAGTCAGCTGAGGTTTTACTGGGACAAGGAACCTGATGAACTGAATGTCCGACAGTGCACTGGAACCTTTGCTTATGGCTATGAATACATGGGACTTAATGGAAGACTAGTCATCACCCCACTTACTGACCGGATTTATCTTACCCTTACTCAGGTACTCTACAATAAACTTCTGATAGCTTGTGAGCTATATTGTTATGTTGTAGATGTATCAGAGTAATTAACATAATTACATATTATGATTTTGTACATAAGTGCATTTTTAAGCCTATTATACATGATCTATATAAGTACATCAGCAACATGTCTAAATTAAATAGAATCTAATAACTAAAAGCGTCTGAATAGACTACATTGCCCCCTGGAAACCAGATAGCTGCTTCTTGGCAATTTCTACTGTATGAGCAGGTATTATGAGACATACATCCTATTCTTTCACATTGTGCATTGTGTGTGTGCAGATTATAAAAAAAAATATAACTACTGCAAACTAGGTATTTACAACAAAATGATATAACAATGAAACCCCATGGCATTTAATATACCCCTATTGTCTTCCTTTTTCTAGGCATTGTCCATGTACTTAGGTGGGGCACCTGCTGGACCAGCTGGAACTGGTAAAACAGAGACAACCAAAGATCTGGCTAAAGCTCTGGGATTGCTGTGTGTGGTTACAAATTGTGGAGAAGGCATGGACTACAAGGTAAAGCTCACACTTTCCTAATGTCTGATGTCTTGTGAAGTTATACTTTTGTATTATACCAAGCATAGAGGACAAACATGTACTGCATATACTCAATCTGAAAATAAACATAGGTACCTACTTTTACCTGAAAACAACAAAATACCTTGATTTTATTATTATTAATTTTATTAATATTATTACTAATAATAAAATTATAAAACTGTATTTATATAGCACCAACATATTTTACAGCGCTGTACATTAAATAGGGGTTGCAAATGACGGACAGGTACAGACAGTGACACAGGAAGAGCAGAGGACCCTGTCCTGAAGACCTTACAATCTAAGAGGTGGGGGTGGGAAATTTGAGTATGAACTTATTGCATGAAATCCAGCCATCACTGCTAACATTCAAAATGGTAATCAATAGAATTAAACCTTTGTGCATTATCATTGGCCACTAGTAAATGACACTGGGTCCTCATGTAATGTTTGGTACATATAGCTTTCCTGACAGCTCTGATCTGTCAAACCAGAAACAAATGCAGTTCCAAGACATGCCACTAGGTGTCACCTTAGTATGAACCAATATTCTTTTTAAACCTCCTGAGCGGTTCATTTCTGTCTGGATTTATGTCTAAAGGCGGTACATTGTTTTTCATGAAAATTTATTTTACAGTATAATATAATAGTATGAGTATAAAAAAGTTTGAAACCCAATGAAAAACAATGTACTGCTTTTACATATATAAAATCCACTGTATTGCATTCAATACACTTATTTTGTTTTGAATGCAATACAAATAGATTTTAGTTTCCCGCCCCGCCCCGAGCTGAACGTCCGCACACCGACGTCACCGGGAACTCCAAGTGACTCATCGGGTGCAAATAATGCCGGCCAGAGGAAGAAAGAAGACGCAAAGGACAATGGAGGAGGCCGGCGAATCAGGTAAGCGCTTTATTTACTATTGTTTTCCATAGGTTTACCTACCCCAAGTGTGACTTCAGGTTACCGCTTTCAGCATATTTTTTCAACCCCGAGTCACACTCGGTGTTACCGCTGGGGAGGTTAATGGCATTTTTAAGGCAAAAAAAAAATGTGGTTTATACTTAAGTCTATAGAGTATACAAATGTACACCTGGCAGACTTTATGTGTTGTGTAGTGATGTATCATGCAAGGGTAGTATTTGACAAATTATTACAATACAGCCAATGCATGTATTTCAGTCTTTAGTACTATGAATGTGCTGTAGTTGTATAATTATCAATTTTTTATTGCTTAGCAGAAGGTGCATGAAGTTTCTAAAAATGTCTCTTTTTAAGACATATCACTTACCAACCACTTGGAAGGCTAAAAGCATCACATTGCGCTTCATTCAAGTACAGTTTTTCTATCAGCCCACTAACTGTCAATATTTTGTAACTGATAATACATTTCCCTTACAAATATTTTATAATACAACAACTTTTATCTACAGACTGTCAGTGTCTTGGTAACATTATGTACTGTACTTAGATCTGCCTTCATGTAACTGTATTCTCTTTCTAGGCTGTTGGTAAAATTTTCTCTGGCCTAGCACAGTGTGGTGCTTGGGGCTGCTTTGATGAATTCAACCGAATTGATGCTTCAGTGCTGTCAGTCATTTCTTCCCAGATACAGACTATACGAAATGCCCTAATACATCACCTAAAGAAATTTCAAGTAAGCGTCCCCTTGTGTGTTTCCCTGAGTGAAATATTGCATTGTGCCTAAAATACATGTAATAGCATTTTTTTATTTTTGTTTTGGAGAGAGTATGCAGTTTGTGTCCCTTCTGGGGAGGTTCAGCTTAATAATATGTCCTGGTGACCAATGTCACTAAGACAGAAAGTAAGGGGAAATCCAACATTTTGAGTTGTCATCAGAGCAGTGGGTAAAAGAAAATTCTCCAGTGGCCCCTCCCTGTTCCAGGGACAGGGTTCCATGGCTGGCCAGATCTGGTAGTAATTAATATTTGTAAAGTAACTAACAGATACCATAAGGGCCCTATTTATAAAACAAGGAATCAAAGATTCCTTGAAACATCTATTCGTGGTAATCTTCCAGGTCCATGTGTTTAGGTGGCAGTAATTTATTCCCACCAGGGAATGTATGAAGGTTCAGTCAGATTCTTTGTTTCATAAATAGAGCCCTAAGTATTTTGTTTTTGGGTTAACAGGATTCATAATTTTGTTTCTTGTTTTTTTTGGGATGTAGCCAATACAAGAAGTGTTTGTTAATTTTCTCTAAGGCTATGTACAATGATTGTCGCACGGAATCTGACATGTGTACAGTAGTCATAGATCCATAACTCATTTATGGGGAATGACTATTGCACAAGCCAGAGAAGAGCACAGCGGGGTGCCTCATAGAACAGAATGGGCACTGTGTGTACAGCGCTCATTTGTTCATCTGTCACTTTCTCTCTAGAAACAATTATTATTGTTTTTATTATTTATTATTTAACAGGAATTATATAGCACCAACATATGATGCAGCACTGTACATTAAATAGGGGTTGCAAATGACAGACAGATACAGACAGTGACACAAGAGAAGGAGAGGACCCTGCCCCGAAGAGCTTACAATCTAGCACAATCATGAAATATCATTCCAGCAACAAATATCCTACTTCTTTACGCAGCCTAAATAATTAACATACACAAAGTGGAAAAAATACTATAAACACTGAATTTGTTTTACCTTTATAGCTGAGATATCAATGCTGTTTTTGTGAGGATCAATCCAGCTTTCCTTAATTGGTGATTGTGGTGCTAGTCACACCTCTATTCTGGGAGTTATCAAGCTCCCAGCAGTCCATGTTACCTTTTTCATGTACTCAAGTATGGTTAAGTATGTCATATAAACATAACATGAATAACTTGTTTTACAAATGTACTTCCCTATTGCACTCAATTTACTCTGTGGGTTAAAAAACTTTTTAACGTTTTAAATATTTTTTAAATTTTTAATTTTTAGTTTGAAGGTCAAGAAATTGCCATGGATTCGCGAATGGGCATCTTCATTACAATGAATCCTGGATATGCTGGTCGCACAGAGCTACCAGAGTCAGTTAAGGCTCTTTTTAGGCCGGTGGTCGTTATTGTACCAGACCTTCAGCAAATCTGTGAAATCATGCTCTTTTCAGAGGGTTTTCTTATGGCCAAGGTAAGTGAGCATCACAATTAATATTATGTAGCCACTCTTACACTCCCTACCGAGTTTAGTAGGTATACTTCATAATACGTAAATATGAAGAAATACAGTGTAAAAGATGCATTTTTATTATACACAATACTTATTCAAATGTGAATACAGGTCATTTTTTTCTTTTTTTTTCTTTATTTCCTTTGCAACTGTAATGTTTCTTTATAACTTATATTACATGTAATTAAAAAAAAGAGAGAAGTTGTAACATTATTTTAACCTCATTTAGAACTTGGCGAAAAAGATGACTGTCTTGTATAAACTTGCACGAGAACAACTCTCAAAGCAACATCATTATGATTTTGGGCTTCGTGCACTGAAATCTGTCCTGGTGATGGCTGGGGAGCTGAAGAGAGGCTCACCTGACTTGAATGAGGTGAGTATATTGGACTATGTCTTGTTGGTTGTAACCACACTGTAAAGTGCATTTAACTAAGGTTTTTGGTATTTAATATTTTATACGCCTATAGGGGAAATATAAATGAGAAAACTTTATAGGGTTTATAGGGGCAAATGGGGATTTCTGCTCAACTGCACAACAATATCCCAATGGTATGAGTACTAATGATTCCATGATTCCAACAATTAGGAAACTCATACCTGTCGGTAGATAAGACAAATTAAAAATATTAAGCCCAATTTCTGCTATTACCGTCTTTTTTATACCTTCACACATTGCACTCAAGCAGCATAGTATGTAGACAAGAGAAAATACATTGTTTTGAATAAGACATGTTCACACACCATTGTGTTTTAGCTTTAAATTCTGCACTTTGAATATTATTATTAATACTAAACAGTATTTATACAGCGTCTACATATTATGCAGCTCGGTACATTAAAAAGAGGTTGCAAGTGACAGACAGATGCAAACAATGAATATGTGTCCACCCACATTTTTATGATTCAAGAAAGTTAAAGAAAATACAAAGCAACCTGGCATAAGCATAGATAAGTCAGTGGGAGTTCACCCAATACACAGTTAAGAAGATTTAAGATTGCCGTGGGTGCTGTACAAAAGCGCAACTTGTAAATGCGTGTTGTAGTGCCATTCTCAAAGATGTTACACACATTTAAACAACACAGCTCTAGGCATGTGCAGTACACCAAAATATACATGACCTATTACTATGCTGGGAAAAAATTGTGCATGTCTAGTATTATGTCAGTTCATTTCAGAATGGGTTGCTTTAATGCAATTCCCTTTAACATGTTACTATATAAATGTTAACATGCATGATTTAAAGCAACCCACAAGAAAGGACACGTGCGAACCTGAAAGGTGCTGATCCCTGGAGTCTTTATTACCAGTTCAAAATAATCAGTTGAATTATATGTACTCAGTAATATTTTTTTTTCCATTGCTTTTACTGTTTGTTATTTTAGGATGTTGTTCTAATGAGGGCCTTGAGAGATATGAATCTACCCAAGTTTGTATTTGAAGATGTCCCTCTTTTCCTTGGTTTGATCTCTGATTTGTTCCCTGGATTGGACTGTCCCCGTGTTCGCTACCCCAACTTTAATGATGCAGTGGAAGAAGCTCTGAACGACAACAATTATGTTTTACTTCCTGTTCAGGTCAGTACCCTAATCAATAGACTGTTAATATAAATGTAAGAGGTCAGAATAGTTTGATCATAAAATGTTTTTACAGCTTGCTGATTTGGCTTAGAACATCCCTATATCGATGGTCCCCAAACAAGAGTAAAAAAAACTCTTGTGGCATCGTTGGTCAGTAGGACTAAAAATGCTGCTACATTAATGGTTAGTAGTAATAAATGTTTCTCTTCCAGTAATGAGTATGAGTGATAAATCCCCCAGTGTCAGTTGTGGGTAGGGGTAAAAATGCCCCTGTATTAGTGCTCAGTAGGAGTAAAAAATCCCTGCATTAGTTAATAGTGGTCAGTGCTAGTAAAATGAGAATGGGAGTAATAAATGCCCATTTCATTACCCATTGGGAAATGGTGAAATGGTGCCCTGTTTCATTTGTTAGTGGACACTTACCTTGTAGGCTTCATGTTCCATTATTCTGCTTGTAGTGATATCACAGGCAGGACTATGTAGGCACAGTAAACAAAATGTGGCAGCTCCTGGTAGAAATGTTTTGTCATGTCAATTGGGACAATGTTATTGCAAGTCCATTATATACTATTGGTTTAGTTTAAATCAAGTACTTTATTATGCTTTTTATCTATGTGAATATATCATTTTATTTGCTTACTAATCTGGTAAAATGTTACATGTTTGCAATCATTTATAGGTGGATAAAGTTGTTCAGATGTATGAGACAATGTTAACTCGTCACACTACTATGGTAGTTGGACCCACAGGAGGTGGAAAATCTGTTGTAATTAACACTTTGTGTCTAGCACAGACTAAGTGAGTACTGTTTACAGAAACACTTTATGCATTTAAATTGTGTATGTATATATGAAAACAATGTTACACTGTAACTTACAACATTACAAACCCTCCATAACAGCTGTGAAAACTGTCTGTGCTAAATCCACTTGCCTATTTTTACTATTTATTTTTGCTACTGACTGACCTTAGTCAGTGCTGCCATATAAACTCATTGATCAGGACATTCCTGTACACAACATGCATACAAAAACATTATATATTCAGACTTTATTTTTGTTTTTGGAGAAGATACATTGTACAAATTTCTCATGTCAGGTTACATGTCATGTAAGGGTAAAAAGGCATCTCAAATTTCAACTGATAAAACAACATTACCCCTAACAGGCTTGGACTCACAACAAAGTTGTATACGCTGAATCCTAAAGCCATGTCTGTCATTGAGCTTTATGGTATCCTGGACCCCACCACAAGAGACTGGACAGATGGTGTGCTTTCTAACATCTTCAGGGAAATCAACAAGCCCACTGACAAAAAAGAGAGAAGGTAACGGATGCTTTTTCTGATTTCTTTATTTATGGTGTACTTCATTTAGCCAAAACAATAAAGCCACTGACAGGTGAATTGAATAACATTGACTTTCTTGTTACAGTGGCACCTGTCAAGGCATAGGATATATTAGGCAGCTAGTGATCAGTCAGTTCTTTAAAGTGAAGCAGGGAAAATTAGTAGGCATAAGGATCCATGAAACTTTACATGGGCCCAGATAACTGGATAAGAGGAAAGGTGGGCTGCCTTGGCTGATCCCACACAATTTACTGAAAGCCTAATATGGCCATGAGAGAATTATGTCAAAACACACATTCCATATGAGCTTGCTGTTTATGGGGCAGTGTACTAGCAGACCAGTCAATGTCCATGTTGATCACTGTCCACCACCGAAGCACCTTTAATGGGAATAAAAGCAGTCAGAAATGTAACATGGAGCAATGGAAGAAGGTAGCTTGCTCTGATGAATCACATTTTTCAGATGATGTGGATGGCTGGGTGAATTTGCTGTTAATGACTTGGTGGCAGATACCACAGGACACCTTGGAAGGTCTTTTGGAATACATGCCTTATCAGATTGGAACTGTTATAGTTTCACAAGGACCTACACAATTCAAGCCAGATGGTTTTAATGTAGGTTTGTAATGATCAGTGGATATTTGCATCACACTTGAGGGTTACCAATCATGCTCCAATAATATTGAAGATTCATATTGGATCCATTTGATTTTTATTGCTGATATCTCTGTTCTGAAACAATAAATCTATAAATTTCAGCAAATATTGTCAATAATACTAGCAAACACTGGCACAGGCAGGTGAATGTGCCTGGAATAGTGCATTTTTATAAATAAATGCAAGCAAAGTATTGTCTACCATAAAGCCATATTTTGTTTTATATAGGTATATTTTGTTTGATGGAGACGTGGATGCACTGTGGGTGGAAAACATGAATTCAGTGATGGATGACAACAAGTTGTTGACCTTGGCAAACGGAGAGAGAATTAGACTTCAACCACACTGTGCTTTATTGTTTGAGGTCTGAGCTATTTTCATCCTAATATTGATTTTCATTATCCATAGTGGAGGAAATACTAATACATGATAACTAATTGGGTTGTTTCTGTAGGTTGGGGATTTACAGTATGCATCCCCTGCAACAGTGTCCCGCTGTGGAATGGTCTTTGTTGATCCTAAAAACCTTAAATACAGACCCTACTGGCAGAAGTGGGTCAATACCAGGCAAAACAAGGTAAAGAAAGGATGATCATTTTGGTTGATAATTTGATTAATGATACAATTAATTTTCTAAATACAGATACTGATGACTTAATACATTTTCTTATAGGGAACAAAAATAAAAAAAACAATGTGAAGGTGTGAAATACCTACGCACACCTCCTCTGTTACAGCATACTGATTGACAACATTACCATGATTTCATTGAAGTTGGACTTTTTTCTTTTGCAAAAAGAAAACAATTGTCAGTTTTTGTGATTAAGCTCTATTGTGTTGTCCTTTAATAACAGTATTTTGATAATTTGTGGAATTCATATTGATCTGTTTTTTATGAGAATAATTATTAATATTTAAATATGATTTTTTTTCATTTAAAGATTTAAACATTTTAAAGTATTTACAAACATTTTCTTCTTTTCTGTTTTTAGCAAGAACAGATTGAATTAAACCGTTTGTTTGAGAAATATGTTCCCCATTGCCTTGAAATGATTGTTGAAGGAATAATGGATGGGAAACAAGGAGAAAAATTAAAAACAATTGTTCCTCAGACAGATCTAAATATGGTAATTATTAATGTCGCTTTTACCACTTTATTCTTGAACTCCTCAATCTCATATCTAGTCAATAATGGTGGCCATGTAAAGTTTTCATTTTTGGCAGGAATGGTATTTAGACAAATATATGGGCCTGTTGGTCCTCCTTTAATGAGCGATATAAAGAACACTTATGAATTAACAGTAATCACATAATTTGATTATATTTAGGTCTTAAGCTGCTCATACTCACTAATCCGAATATTTAAAACTCACCTTTAAAAATTCTTTGTTCGTCTAGTGTGTGATCCCCTTTAGTAACCCTACAGCATAAATGTGAAGCTTATCACTGTTCATGACCATTGAATAATCAGTAAATAGAAATAATTGGGGATATAAATTTTGACAAATAAAAAGTTACCGTATTTACGTCTCATTTACAGTTATATAAATTATTATTAGCTAGATTATTAGCTATTAGCTTATGGATCCCATCAAATAAATTTATGCTGTGTCCAAGGTGTTTTCAGTGTATAGCATTTTGTGGAATTTTGTAGAATTAAAGTTTTTTTTTTTGTAAAAAATGTTTTAAACAAGCATCTCACCTAAGTGCAAAAGCACTAGCACAGCTCTTAGGGCTCTGCACCATAGCCTGAACAAAACTGAAATTGTATCAATGCATATATCATAACTTTGTGCTGAAAAGTTTCAGGTGACACAACTGGCCATGATGCTGGATGCTTTAATAGAAAAGGAAATTGAAGATGTCAATGTGCTGGAATGCTACTTTATAGAAGCTTTGTATTGTTCTTTGGGAGCGACATTACTTGAGAGTGGAAGAATGAAATTTGATGAGTATGTAAAGCGTTTAGCATCAATGTCAACTGTCTATGACGAGCAGTCCCTGGCTGGACCTGGAGAGCTTCCAGGTGAGGTTCAGCATGCTGATCAGTACCACAAGATGACTGATCCAAATGAGCATATTCAGGGAAATTAAATTACCTTATCTATTTTTGTACAGGTCATCTGCCCACAATCTATGAATTCCATTTTGATGGTGAGAAAAAGAAATGGATACCTTGGACCAAGCTGGTCCCAAAGTATATCCATAAATCAGAGGAGAAATTTATTGATATTCTGGGTAAGTAGAAAGCTCAGTAATTAAATATTTAGCACAGTATGTTCATCTATTTGGATAAGCTTGGACAGCTGCATTAGATTCTCAGATACAATGTTCCTCCTACGTGAAAAGTGATAAAGAAGATAATTAGATAGGGATATTGTTTTATTTAATGCAGCATTTTTGCTGTTGGTGATAAAATCATTTTTTGTTTTTAGTATGTTTTTATTTTAAATATTTTTATATGAAAGAGTGGCATTTAGACTAAATATTCAACACCAGGTGTACCAGGGTAACAATGTAATCCTTATTTTTATTTAAAGTGAATAAATAGCCCAGAGTTCAAGCCCAGTTCAGGCAGGAAAGGACCAGAACTTTTATGATGTCTGTGCCCACTTTGTGTAGTCACCCTCTGTTTTTGTTTTAGTGACCTTTATTGCACAAAATAGTGTTTACAATTTATAAATGTAACACTTTTGGTTCAGATTTATTAAAGCTTCCCAAGACTGGAGAAGATACACTATTATAGTCATCTAAATCATGTTATGTTAGTTGGCAAATGTTTTTTAGTACAACTGCTAAGCAGGACTTTTTTTTACTTCATGGAGATCTCCTCTTACCTCCTGTTGCTTCTTGAGGATAGAAAAAAAGAGAAATATGCCCAAGAGGCCATTCACATGTCCCACAGCTATATATTGTTCATATGGGTATTTTACTTGCCTAAGTAATGTCTTCTTCAAAAGAAAGCACCCCAGCACCCCCCCCCCCCCCCAAAAAAAAAAAAAAAAAAAAAAAAAAAAAAAAAAAAGAAAGCACCCAATTTACTATATTACAATAGTCCTGAAAGCAGCCATATTGCCTGGTTAGATCATATCCTTTTCAGAAGAAAATGTTTTCATTGCAGTTTTTTTTTGCACATAATTATTTAGAAAATTTCTATTGAGATACTTAACTAAATATAAAAGATTGTACCAATCCAGTGATACTTTTTTATGTTTTTTAGTTCCTACTGTGGACACAACTCGCACTACGTGGCTCTTGGAGCAAATGGTGAAAATTAAACGGCCAGTAGTTCTTGTAGGTGAATCTGGTACATCAAAAACTGCAACTACTATGAACCTACTAAGAAACCTCAACAGTGATAATACGGTACATTGTTAATTTATTGAATATGTAATTGCCTGTGTAAACATTTCTGGTACTTACTGACCATAGATAGATCACTTTGATACAGTTAACTAGATTGAACATACATTAAAATGAATGTGAACCAAGAATGCCTTTTAATGTTTTTGTTGAGTGTATAGGCGTATGCACCAGGTTGCTTTAGGTTTTAAAGTGCTAAAATGGGTAGAGGTTCTTCTGCTACTAATTACAATTTAAGAACATTTTTGGGACATGCTTTACCAGGAACTAAATGTTTTGTTTCAAGATATAACACTATTAGCATATATACTATAAAATTTGTATATTAAAAAAAACATAATTTACCTATATATCTACAAGAAGCAAACTAACATAGTTGAATCTCTGTTTTCTGGACAGATATTGCTGATGATCAATTTCTCCTCTCGTACTACCTCAATGGATATCCAAAGGAATCTGGAAGCCAATGTAGAGAAACGAACAAAGGATAATTATGGGCCACCAATGGGAAAGCGTCTTCTGGTGTTCATGGATGATATGAATATGCCCAAGGTTACATTTTTTGCCACCATATCAGTATTAATTGTTAGCTGTTGTTCATATTTGCCAATTTGGTTTGCCAACAAACTGAATTTACCTAATTGTTCAGGTAGATTTGGGAAGGAAATTCTAATCCCATTTAAGTAACTGAGGGAGAAAATATGGTTTTTAATCTGTGCTATGTAGCTGAGCTGAACGAACTCATAAGACGGCAAAGGCAGATATAGCGCATGGCTCAGTGAATCTGGTCAAGTATGATAACAGGTTGTAGCATACAGCCAGACGGTCTCAGCGACATGTAGTGTACAGCTTCCCTAATCTAGGCAAAAAAAACACAAAAACATAGGCATTAAATATGATCCCTGAATATTGGCAATGTTTGGTTTGATGTTCTGGTCTGGACCAAAAGCCAAAAACCAGGTCTAATTACTGTACCTAGCACAGTTGTTCTGGAAGCTAGTCACTAAACACCATTGCCATTTTTCTGTATAAAAATTGTGCTGACATCAAGGATCATTTTGTATTACAGAGCTTATGTTTTTCATGTGTTGTTATTGTAATTGGTGATACAATTATGCTATTGTATATACAGTTAGGTCCATAAATATTTGGACAGAGACAGCTTTTTTCTAATTTTGGTTCTGTACATTACCACAATTAATGTTAAAAGAAACAACTCAGATTCAGTTGAACTGCAGACTTTCAGCTTTAATTCAGTTGGTTGAACAAAAAGATTGCATACAAATGTGAGGAACTAAAGCCTTTTTTAACACAATAACTTAATTTCAGGGGCTCCAAAGTAATTGGACAATTGATTCAAAGGCTATTTCATGGGCTGGTGTGGGCAATCCCTTTGGTATGTTATTATCAATTAGGCAGATAAAATGCCTGGAGGTGATGGATTGGTTGGATGATCGCAGAATCATTTCCATGATGGTAAGAAACCCCTTCACAACAGCCAAGCAAGTGAACAACACTCTCCAGGAGGTAGGCGTATCGATATCCAAGTCTACCATAAAGAGAAGACTGCATGAAAGTAAATACAGAGGGTGCATTGCAAGGTGCAAGCCACTCATAAGCCTCAAAAATAGAAAGGCTAGATTGGACTTTGCTCAAAAACATCTAAATAAGCCAGCACAGTTCTGGAAAAAACATTATTTTGACCGATGAAACCAAGAAAAACCTTTACCAGAATGATGGCAAGAAAAAAGTATGGAGAAGGCGTGGAACAGCTCATGATCCAAAGCATACCCCACATCATCTGTAAAAGATGGCGGAGGCAGTGTGATGGCTTGGGCGTGCATGGTTGCCAATTCTGAGGTGTTCAGAGACATACTGTCTGCTCAAATCCAGCTACATGCAGTCACATTGATTGGGAAACGTTTCATAATACAGAGGGACAATGACCCAAAACATACAGCCAAAGCAACCCAGGAGTTTATTAAAGCAAAGAAGTGGAATATTCTTGAATGGCTAAGTCAGTCACCTGATCTGAACCCAGTTGAGCATGCATTTCACTTGTTGAAGACTAAACTTCGGACAGAAAGGCCCACAAACAAACAGCAACTGAAAGCCGCTGCAGTAAAGGCCTGGCAGAGCATTAAAAAGGAGGAAACCCAACATCTGGTGATGTCCATGAGTTCAAGACTACAGGCTGTCATTGCCAGCAAAGGGTTTTCAACCAAGTATTAGAAATTAACTTTTTAGTTTCAGCTTTTTAATTTGTCCAATTACTTTTGAGCCCCTGAAATGAAGTGATTGTGTTAAAAAAAGGCTTTAGTTCCTCACATTTTTTTGCAATCTTTTTGTTTAACCCACTGAATTAAAGCTGAAAGTCTGCAGTTCAACTGCATCTGAGTTGTTTCATTTAAATATTTATGGACCCAACTGTAGTTATAGTCTACAAATCTCCAAACTTATTTTATGTTTATTTATAGTCTACAAATCTCCAAACTTATTTTATGTTTATTTAAAACTGAGGCTGAATTTCCTTACATGCAGGTTGATGAATATGGAACTCAGCAGCCGATTGCTCTCCTAAAACTTTTGCTGGAGAAGGGAGGAATGTATGATCGTGGCAAAGAACTTAACTGCAAGTTCCTGCGGGACCTTGGATTTATAGCAGCAATGGGAAAGGCTGGTGGTGGCCGAAATGAAGTGGATACACGATTCATTTCCCTTTTCAGTGTATTCAATGTGCTTTTTCCTTCAGAAGAGTCTCTGCATCACATTTACTACTCCATCTTACATGGTCACACTGCGGTAATTCTAAAACGTATTAGCTGATCAAAGCTAGTTAATTATCTAAATGTGTATTTAAAGTGTAAATTCAAGATCAAAAAGTTTAAATATGACAGCTTAGCAGTTCCTACATGAGGTGCATGCATTAGTTTTCTTTTGCCTGGATTTTATTTGGACCAAGGAACACTGTCCCCTCTTCTAATCTCCATGACATAGGCAGGGGTGTTCTGTATTTCACATGGACAACTGAGCAGGACTGTTTGTAATTTCCATGTAACGGAGGCCCTGTTGTCAGCTCACTACAAGAAGTTAAATCATGCTAGATCTTAGGCAGAATCAGTAGCTATTGTTTGCACGTATCAAGTGTAAATGGCAAATTGCTTTCAATGGTATATTTACCAGACCATAAAGGTGCAAATAAGAGAAACTTATTTGGGTTTTCACAAGTCCTGATTCAAGAAAAAATAGGCATCAAGGCAGAAATATCTATATTATGAACAGTAAACTGTCTAAAAGATTTATCATGTCTTCATTTTAGCCCTTACTAGAGAACTGTATAATTATTCAGGGTTTTTTCTATAGGTACTTACAAACTTAAGATATTTTACATATCGAGGTAGTTTGATCCTATGGCCCTGATTTATGAATGCTCTCCTAGGCTGGAGAGAATACACTTTCAGAAGTAAAGCTGAGTGGTCTAGAAAACATGGAATGGACTTTAAAAAATCATTTGCTAGCAAATGTTTTGAATCCTGGACCAGATCCATTTTAGGTTTGCTGGACCACTCAGCTTCACTGATGAAAGTGTATTCTCTCCAGCCTAGGAGAGCTTTCATAAATCAGGGCCTATGTCTTTAGGTAGCTTAAATCAAAACTGGCAGTACAATCATCACGTATTTGATCAGAGCCCCAGGCCATGTAAAAAAGATTCCAAGATATACTTACTTTGGCCCATCGTTGGTTTTGGTGCATACGTGGGGGTGACATTTTGCTCATTCCTGGGAAATCCTGGTAATAATGAATAAATTAAAATCCCACTTTTGCTGTGAACTAGTTTACTTTTTCCACAAGATTTGGGAGTGATTCCATTGGAATCTCCCTGAACAGAAAGAGACATAGTACCCTATAACATGGAAGCCAAGGGTAATGGAATTATATAATTTTTTAATTTTACTTTACCAGTCCAATTTTCATACAGCAATGTTTCCAGAACGAGAGGGCAAAGATCTAATAATAATCTAACAGGACTTGTATTTTACAGTTACCCACAAGTGTTGCTCAAGGTAATGGTTTTGGAATTCAAATCCCTGTCTGGATACCACTAAGGATGGTGGAAGGACTGTCAGGATAGCCAATCAATGGAGAGTGCTCACAATGCAAAGTGAAAGTGCTTTTCTCTGAGACACAATGTTATTATTGGTTTATTCAGTTTGATATTTGTCAATCCAATCTTTGAAATTTTGCTGCTAATGCAGGCATAATAGAGGGGTCTCATTCTGGAAGGTGATATGCAGTCAGATAAGTGTTTATCAGGGAAGAATCTTATTCTATAGTTAAACTATGTTTGCTTATCTGCCTGCCCTATACAGCTGTTCAGTGAAGATGTTCAGGCCATCTGTGATAAGCTGACTTTCTGCACCTTGGAGTTATATAAGATGATCGTTCGGGACCTCCCTCCAACCCCTTCAAAGTTCCACTATATATTTAACCTCCGAGATCTTTCCAGAGTATTTCATGGACTGGTTCTTACTACCCCAGAAAGGTATATTTTTTCTATTGCTTTTCATATGTAAACTACCTTGTTGGAAGTAGGTTGTTTGAAAAAAAGCTACAGAAATATTGGGGTGTTATGCTGTTTTAAAGGGTAAAGCCTCAACCAAGACAATTACACAGATACTGTGGTACAGTTTGGGTTTTGTCATTCAGAACCCAGTTGTATATTGGTGTATCATCCCTATGACAATTGGCGAGCTTAGAACTGAGTGAAATCATTCCAACCACCTTCTTCTTAAAGACAGGTCAATAGCAGACAGCACCAAACTGCATGTTCGATACCGTAGGTACTACATTCCTCTTGGCAAAATCAGTTAAAAAGTAAAGATAGCAGTAGCCAATATTTTATTTTACATGATTGCGGTAATGTTATTCAAACTGTCTATTAAAGTAATAATTTGTAATAAGTTGGATAGTGATCCAACATTTATAACATTTTATTTTATTTTATTTTATTTTATTTTATTTTATTTGTAACATTTTATCTCACTGAGAGTTACAGTACTGATGTCACATCCCAGAAATAAACTTTTGAAAAACAAGAGATACTCAATTTAAATGAACCAAGTAATAAAGTCAACCTTGATGAAACGTTATACCATTTACTGGATTAAAACAGTAGATAATGTATTATTCCAATGTATTAACACCAAGTTGCTACCTCTAGTTAGGCCTGGACAGCATAATTGTCAAAATCTAACAATCTTGGTACAAGTAGCTGAATCTAACATATTACCAACAACTTGCTACCTCCATTTAACTCTGGACTGAATGATAAAATTGTTTTATCAGAGTTGATTGCATGACTTGATTGATTTCCTAAAAGTTCCATTGCCACTGAGTATACCTTAAAGATAAAATTTGTGCTTTTTATATTTTGTTGCAGATTGCAGACAGTGAGCCAGATGGTGAGAGTCTGGAGGAATGAAGCTTTACGGGTTTTTCATGACAGACTAATCAATGAAGATGACAAGAGGGTGGTAAGTGTACATGAATTATTGCATTTACAGTACTGTTAATGATTGTATTATGTGCAGTCCACATAAATGTTTAATATACAGAACACTATATTTGATATCCTGTCAATGAGCTAAAACAACCTTAAATCATGTTAAGTTTCAGTAAAAAGAATGTTTGTAGAGGTGATTTTTTTTTATTTTTTGGGGGGGATTACTATTTATACTATTTATACAACTGATACCTCAACAATTCATAGTGACAAATATTTTACATTGAAAACCAATCCGAGCATTTTCGTTAAATTGGTCTAAGCTGATTGGTAGACTTGCCCAGGAGTAAGATAAGTCACTTCACTGTGTTTCTGAACTTAGCAGACAGCATGTTATGTGTGTGCCAAATAGTTATGCTTGTCCTTACATACATGCAGTTTATACATGAAAACAAGCATTTTAAAAGTTACAGACCATGGGTAAGCACCTAAAAATCATCTGACACTACTACAGTATACATGGTGTTTTTTTTTTTCCTACAAGGTTCAAGGCCACATTCAGAGTTTAATAGGCGAACACTTCAAAGATGATTTAGAATATGCCATGAGGGACCCGATTCTGTTTGGTGACTACAGAACAGCATTGAATGAAGGTGAACCACGAGTATATGAGGACATTCAGGATTATGATGCAGCTAAAGCCCTCTTTCAGGTAAGATAGCTGGAGTAAATACATTTAGATCATAAAATACTAAGATCCTGCAGTAATCACAAAGTAAAATGTGTGGATTGAGGTTGCTTTTAAGTTTAGGATAAAAAGCATTATACTTGAAAAGATTTTTATTTTTTAAGATACTCATAGATAAGATAAAATCATGTACTTAAAATAATTAGCAGTGCAAACTCATGTCTTCAAGGATAAATGTATCAATCCAAGATCAGATACAGTATAATATAAGATATCAGTATGTACTTTTCTTCATTCTTCATTGTTACTTCACGACTATGTATAAGTAAATAATTGCTGTTG
Organism: Pyxicephalus adspersus; assembly: GCF_032062135.1. Classification (NCBI taxonomy): domain Eukaryota; kingdom Metazoa; phylum Chordata; class Amphibia; order Anura; family Pyxicephalidae; genus Pyxicephalus; species Pyxicephalus adspersus. The sequence goes on along the minus strand of NC_092863.1, from coordinate 53,809,170 downwards.
TTATTTCCAGGAAATACTTGAGGAGTACAATGAAAGTAGGACCAAAATGAACTTGGTTCTCTTTGATGATGCACTTGAACATTTGACTCGAATTCACCGTATTATAAGGATGGATCGAGGTCATGCTCTGCTGGTTGGTGTCGGGGGATCAGGGAAGCAATCTCTTGCTCGACTTGCTGCCTTTGCTGCTGGATATGAGGTTTGCTTAAAAACAGTATTATATTGTATGTTGGGTAAATTCTGTCTTGTGCATTCATGCTGCAGTGACATACAATATTATGGCCCTACTATTAGGTGTTTGAAATTGTTCTGAGCCGAGGATATGGAGAAAACAGTTTCCGTGAGGATCTGAAAAATCTTTACATAAAACTTGGTCTAGAAAATAAGAAGATGATATTTCTGTTTACTGATGCTCATGTGGCAGAAGAAGGATTTCTGGAACTTATCAATAATATGTTAACATCAGGTGGGCCCAGCTGTTTTTCTAGTGTTTTATATATTCAAAGCAGTCCATATTACTTATCTTTTCATGTATGAGAGGTTCTTCAAAATTTTTCTGTGCTTTTTTTTTAACTCTATTTACTAAGTTTCATAAACCAAATACATCACTTTTCTATATAGTCACATATATTGGCGTCTTACCAGATTTTTAATGCCATCAGCAAAACATGGTTTTGGTTGAAAGCATAGCCACTAATGCACCACTGCTTTCACATCATCATTACATAAAAATTCCTATATATTTATACGAGTAATGACTTTCTTTTACCTTTTCCATACCTTTGAAAAAAGCTCACAAACAGAGAATTTTTGGTATCAGTACTTAAGAGTATATTATGTTGGGGTTAATGCAGTGTTTTTACCTGTGTTTCTCTTTTAGGCATGGTACCAGCACTTTTCCCTGATGAAGAGAAGGAATCTGTTTTAAACCAAATCAGGGATGAAGCTAGTAAAAATGGGGTGGGCCCAGCAAAAGAAAGCATTTGGCAATACTTTGTTAACAAGAGTGCCAACAATCTCCATATTGTTCTTGGAATGTCCCCAGTTGGTGACACATTAAGAACAAGATGCAGGAATTTTCCAGGTAACAAAGACCTATTTCTTTTGTACCATTCAAATCTGTTTACATTGTGTGATTTGAGGAGGGGACCTAAGAAAAGAATAAAAGAATTTTAGTATTTTATGGTGAAAATGTTTAAAGTTGAATCTTGGCAAGACCTAACATAATGCAGTTCCTATCTATTCCCAAATTTAATGTATGTATGTATGTATGTAATTGTTACATTCAAGTAAGTAAGTTTCTGAATTTAACTTGGTATAGGCTTCTTGCAATTCACTTTGCAGCACAGATTAAAGTGTGAAAAGCACAAATTGTAGTTTGTTAGTTGTTGTTCTGTTTTAGTTGATTATAATTCCTATAGGTTAGCAAGGAAAAAGCTGACAAAAGGAGAGAACAGAGTGATGAGCTGTTTCTCTATTCACAATCGGGTCACAAGCTAGGGAAGGGTCACAGGCTTCTATTTAATATTTACCATCTTCCTATAACACAAATGATATCAAAATCCTGTGTCCCTATGATACTCCAACATTTAGTACACAATTTGGATTGGAAGCCAGTTCAAGTCTAGCACCTGCCAATTTTTTTTTTTTTTAGTTTACACTGACTTGAAAAGGCCTAAATTGATCGTCTGTCAGAATCTTTTTGTTGCCAATGTCTTCATTGGAGAGATTTGCTTTTCACTTATGAATAGAGCCTTGGTTTGGTTTGGAATAGTGTCCCTAGTTATATCTTTTTTGACCTTTGTTGTAATTGTAATGTAATTTTATTGGTAACTTTACTGAATGGTCGCTTTGTAATATATTTTATTGTACATTATGTCTCTTTATATTTTGTTTTAATATATTTATAAACTTCTATGATATTTTATTTTAAGGCTTGGTGAATAATACTGGAATTGATTGGTTCTTGCCTTGGCCACCTCAAGCCTTGTATGCTGTTGCTAAATCATTTTTAGGTAAGTGTACTAAGATTTACAGTAATCCCTACTGCCAGCCTTGTTTAATTAGACAGTGACAATGTGAATATGCAAAGTAACCAAAACCAAAGTAAAATCTATTTGGTACCTAAAATTTTGTATGGCTGCATTTTGTCTTTGTTTTGATAAATCAGTAGAAGAAACATTATTCTATTAAGAAAATTATTTTACTTTGAGGTCAATATTTAGGTTGTCACTTTTTAAATATATAAGCTTTTAATTTGTTGTGTTTTATCTGTTTCTATGTATACCTAGTTACGTATATGGAATCTTAGTTTTATAGAAACAAAAGACAAAAGATGCCCTAATTCCCAAGGGTTAGCTAAAAAGAAAGAGAAGCAAAGCAAGCTTTGTCTGATTTAAACTTTAGGCTTGGCAGTTTAGTAAGTGTTAAATCAGTGGTCGCCAATCTTTTCGGTCCTGGGGACCACTAAAATTAACGGCTCTTGACCGCGCAAGCGCAGGGAGCCAGGTGTCAATCAAAGGGGGGAACCTCCCCCATAGTGACATCATCGTGGCATAACCCTGCCCACTCTCCCATCCCAGATCTAAGCCTGCAATGGGAGAATGGGCGGGTTGTGTCCAGTACCACAGCCAGCCCACTTCCCTGAGCCTGGGATCCATACGGTGGACATAGGCTGTGGTGGGTGCACCTCCCAGCGGGGTCCCTCCCCTGACACCGCTCGGTGGTGCACCGGCCAGAGCCACGGACCACCAAAATTTTCTTGTGGACCACAGGTTGGTGACCACTGTGTTAAATGACATATAGCATGTTTTAAGCTGTTACTATTGCTATCTGTGTTCTGCAGGTGGAAGTGAAATGATACCATCTGAGCATTTGGAGCCAGTCATCAGCCATGTTGTAATGGTCCATGAGTCTGTGGGAAAATTTAGTAAAAAATTTCAGCAGAAGTTAAGACGCAGCAACTATGTAACTCCGAAGAATTACCTTGACTTCATCAACACATATTCCAAACTTTTGGACGAGAAGAACCAGTTTAACTTGGGTAAAATATTAAATAACAATACATCAATCTATACATATAATATACATATACGAGTGATGCTTACATTTGATACATGTGATCAAAAGAGTGACTATGTTTGTGGTAAATGAAGGATACTCCTGACTTAAGCAGATATCCATGGGAAGCAGGACAAAATCTTATCTCCAAGAACTGAAGTTTTTAGGTAGTGGTCTATTATTCCTTAATGATAAGAATATAGCTGGCGTGTATGAAAAGTTCAAAGGCTGGTCTTTTATATGATGCACCGCAGATTCAACTGTTAACATCAAGTTCAATTCCACTGCTATCTAGCTATCAACAAAATCTCCATGGGTTGTGTCACATTGGCATATAATGCCATAATACTGTCCAAAACAAGTAAATGTTTTTAGGACAAATTTGTAACAGTAGAGTTTGTGTTTATTTAAAAATATGTGGCACAAATTTGCATTCCATATAACATTTTTATTGAGATTCATTGGGTTACTTCCAGAATGCATACATTTCTAAAGTAATTTCATAATGATTAAGTTGGGATAACTCTAAGGATAAGTGCTAATCGCCAAGAAAAGCGTCAAATGTTTCAGCATTCTGGATGTACTTTTTAATCTAAATTGAGATGTTTGTGCACTTAGTGTTTGTTTGTGCCATCCTCTTTCTGTGATGAGCTGGAGGTGCACCAAGAATGTTGCAGTGGGCGGGCAATGACTATGACAAATAGGAAATTGTTGTAAATGAGAAAATAATATGAGAATAACATAACAGAAATAATCATTGCTATGTGTTAGAAACTGTTTTTACAAATCAGCTACCCCTCTCAGATATCAGATATTTGTGTGAAACATCACAAGCTAACAAAAAATGTAAATGGAAATTGTACTTTAGTGTTGGTGTGGTACATTGCTATATTGTGGTGCAAATTTTTAATTTTTGTTTGTAACAGATTGATACATGGGTTAAATCCTATTTCTACTTTAGCACAGTGCAAACGTCTTGAAGGAGGTCTAGATAAGCTGAAGGAAGCAACTGTACAATTAGCTGAGTTGAATTTAAAGCTTGCGGAACAGAAAGTTGTCTTGGCTGAGAAATCAGCTTCATGTGAAGCATTGTTGGATGAGATATCAGTCAACACAACAGTAGGTAAGTAAAACACAATATAGAAATAATATGCCTAATATAAAGGCAATCCTAATTATGAATGCCATGTCATCTTATGTTATTATTTAACACAGCTGAAGAAAAGAGAAAACTTGCTGAAGAGAAGGCTGCTGAAATAGAGGACCAGAACAAAGTTATTGCAGTAGAGAAGCAGGAAGCAGAAAGTGCCTTGGCGGAGGCTTTACCTATTTTAGAGGCTGCGAAACTGGAACTGCAGAAACTGGACAAATCTGATGTCACAGAGATCAGGTAAATGGAGCTCACTTGAATTTTTATTATCCCAATGTGAAATGAAGAGGGCAATGAATTTAGCTTGCTTTTTATGAGGACTACAGAAAATAATAGTAAAGGCCTTGTCAGAAAACCTTCTATTTGTTCACTCCATGAAGATGTGATGCTTCTTTATTATTAGAGCTTTAATTGGTGTATATGCTGTTTGGGAATTCATACTTCAGAAATTACATACTGTATACGAAGCATCTCCATTCTTCTGTTTATACAAAGTGGTCATGATGGGGTATATTCTCATAGTGTCCTCACACTGGGAGGACAAAAGGTTTGGCAACCCTCTATACATAGTGATGCCTCCTCCTAAATGCTGGTTCCTGGCATCTCTCAGAGCCATCAAGAATTTCAACTTAATGCACCCATTGTCCAGAGAAGAAGTATACTATTCTATCGAACACAAAGGAAAGGGAGAGACAATGGGGGAACTGTAATATGTATAGGGGAGAATACAGGATGGTTTCACATATTTAGTAAATTTGTGAAAAGTGCAGTGTCACAAAGGAAACAGTCATTTCTGATTACATAAATCAAGAGATAAGATTGGTTAAAAGGAACCATTAAAGCAACCAGTGTATTTTCCCCCCTTATACCATGTCCACAGGGGGGTTGCTAGAAACAGAGAGACCAGATGTACAGGCAGCATCTAATTGCTATCTTGTAGTGAGATAAAGACAAGTTTTTTTAACTTGTAGAGTACTGTGTACTTCTGATTTTGTTACTCATGGAGCCATGATTTTCTTTATTGTCTATTTGGGAAACATGAAGTCCTGAACAATTAGGTTATACTCCCACCTACAAAAGGTTTGGACTCAAAACAGTGGGCCAGCTTGGCGTAAATCCCCTCACACTACCAATATGCCTTAGTTTTTGCTACTGTCCTAGTTTGATGGATGCCTTTTCTTTAGTTTCTTGGATTCTAACTTTTTTTACATTCTTTTCTTCAATGCAATTCTTAGACCTTGCATTTCATTGCTAATTTTTAGTTAAACTTTTATGCACATAGTTTACTTTGTTTATGAACACTAATATTTATATCAGCTTTTCCCGTGTTAGTATTTGTTTACATAACAGAATCCAAATGCTAATCTAATTGAAATAGTATAGTAACAAAATAAAAATATATGCATTTCAATGCAAGAATTTACATAGAGGTATATTTACAAAAAAAAAAATCCAATTGTATCTTTTAACACATTTTAGAAACCCCATTAATTGGTCTGTTTTACCAGGGGAGACTGGAATCTTCACTTTTTTAAATGTGTTACTATTCACTTCAGTTGTGCAATCATTAAATACATCTGTACATGACTGGGTTTTTTAAAGTGAACGGGATTTTGCTTTTAACGTGACTGGATAATTGGATAAACATTTATACCACATTTCAGTGTAAATAACATGGGCAGTGTTTAACATAGAGTAAGTTGTGTAAAAAATTGTAGAAAATGTTGGAGAATCTAGATATGTATTTAGAAATGTGCTCCAAATTGTTGATAAGAATATTAATAACAGATTTGATTATGGAGTGCACTATAATGTATGAGGAAAAAGGGACTAGCGGATGTTATTCCTGGGTACTTACAAATTCCTAAGGACCTGATACTACTTATCCCAAAAATTAAAAATCAAATTCAGCTGAAAATGTTCACAAGGTAAAAAAAAAGGTCAAAGATCACTTAGAAAGGTGAAAATACCAAAAAAAATTAATCCAGAGGAAAATGTAAGAGTAAGGGATAAAATGGCATCTCAAATGCAAAGTTGTTACTATTTGGTATACTTATAGGTATGGGAAATCACATTATGAATCAACCTACCTGAAACTATTCAAAATGTAAATTCTACTTTGGATGAAATTATTATTTTAATTTGTTATCTGCATGAAAATGTTTATTTAATTTTAATTTTACGTTGATAAAGCCAATATTGAACTAGGTTTAATTATTTCTAATATTATTTTATTATTGCTATTATCCACATTTTTTAAATCTGTTAACTTAATGCAGTTAATACATTTTATGATTGTTTATCTCTGCTTCTGATTTTTTTGCTGGACAACTCACTCTTCAATGGAATGAAGATAAAATATGAATAAAGGCATGCAAAAAAAAAAAAACAATGCATCCTCCAAATACATTGATTACATGTATTAATTGCATAGTTATCGGAACACAATATTTTCGTTTTAGTTGACCTTTATCTTCTAGGCTTTATTGTATCTCTTGTGTCAGTCATAAGTATTACAATTCTGGCTACTTCTAGTAAAGCACTGATGTATCGTTTTTTGAGCTGCTTGTGGTGTGTTTTACATGACATGCAATAAGGCTTCTTTCTTACCTCATGCGCATCAAAGGAGGATGTAAGTATTGTACTCAACACCAAGTGAGGTCCTTTCTGATGTGGAGTGTTGTGAGCTGTTAATGTGAGTGACTGTGTTGTGGATTGTACAATAGGTGCACTCCAAGAGCAAGTTTTGATGTAGTCCTTGCAAGGCATATTGTGTATATATTTCATGGTGTTTTTTTTTGGATCATTGCCAAACAGACAAGGCTAAATTCTCAGCCTTTTTTAAACTTCCTATTTAAATTACACAACATACAAAACATTTGTTATATAGAATTTGTGTGCTTTTTCCACTCTTTTTGTGTATATAGTAACACAATATAATACCTATTCTCTGTCACACAATTTGTTCCAATTTCATTGGGTCATTTATACAATATAATAGCATGATGAGTGTAAGCGGTGTGCAGTGGTCTACAGTATGTTCAAATCCTAGTTTAATCTGAACAGGGAATATGTTTGTCATTTTTTAAGGACTTTTGCCAAGCCTCCAAGGGCAGTTCAGGTTGTATGTGAGTGCATCCTTGTGATGAGAGGCTACAAGGAGATCAGCTGGAAAAGTGCAAAGGGAATGATGTCTGAACCGAATTTCCTGAGAATACTTATGGATATAGATTTTGACGCCATCACACAGAATCAAGTCAAGACTGTTAGAGGTAAAATGGCCTAATTATGTGTGTGTGTGTGTGTATATATATATATATATATATATATATATATTTGATTCTATTAATTCGGTTACTAAACCTTTTATCTTTCACATTTGGTGTTTTTTTTAGGTTTCTTGAAAACCCTTAATGCAACATTTGAGGAAATGGAAGCTATTAGTAAAGCAGGCTTAGGAATGCTGAAGTTTGTAGATGCTGTGATGGGTTACTGCGATGTGGCTAAAGAAATTAAACCAAAGAGAGAAAAGGTAGAGTTGTATTACTTTAAGAATTATAAACTACAGAATTGATGGCAGAGGACAACGTATTTTGTCATTAGAAGTTGGATTATTTTATACTTTCATATGTCACTATATTTAAGCTACTATACATCTGGTCTATATGTTAATATACATTTGTTTAAATAATTTTACTACACACAAACACAATATAAAATACATTTTAAAAAAATGATAACGATAAGGCTGCATTGAGTAAAAAGATACAAAACAAGTCAAACCTTTTATATATTTATTATATATAAATATTTTGTGCACCTTTTATATATTTATTATATATAAATATTTTGTGCACCTGTGAAACAACAAGGAACTTCTGTACCCCCCAGATGTTCCATGACAAGATACTTTGTCCTTGCAAGATGCTTTAGCACAGTGTATGCAAACCTGGAATGTATAATACAACCACTTAATTTACAATAGTAAAATATTTTCCATGAAGGTGAATCATACATTTCTGTTTTCCACTACTGACATGTAGGGTACTGAATGTTATACAACAAGGCATATATTTTATGTATAATATCTAATAAATAGATAAATAAAATATTGATTTATCACGCTGTCAGACTGATAACTTCCTTTGTAATCTAGGTGGCAAAGCTAGAAAGGAACTATTACATGAGTAAGCGTGACCTGGAGAAGATTCAAGCTGAACTTGCTGCCATCCAGATTGAGCTGAAAACCCTGGGAGAGCGTTATGAGGCTGCCATAGCCGAAAAGCAAAAACTGCAAGAGGAAGCAGAAATAATGGAGCGCAGGTTGATTGCAGCTGATAAACTTATCTCTGGTCTGGGATCTGAGAATATAAGGCAAGTATATCATGAACCTGTAGTGTGGATAACCATAACAAGGGTTAGCAAATAAGCAAAGCTTGAGACAATGAAAATCTTGTTGCTGCACATACACTCACCTTCCATTTTATTAGGTACACCATGCTATTACTGCGTTGAACCCTCTTTTGCCTTAAAAACTACAATAATACTTTGTGGCATAGTTCTAATAAGGTACTGCATACATTTCTTGGGGATTTTGGTTCATATTAGTATTATAGCATTACACAGGTTATTCAGATTTGTTAGTTGCACATTAATGATACGATTTTGCTGTTCCACTATATTCTAAATGTGTTCAATTGGACTGAAATTTGATGAGGTAGCCATTTAAATGCAGGTCATAAAGAGATGGACATGGTCAGCAACAAAAAAGGTAGTACTTGGAGATTAAACAATGCCCAATTGGTACTAAGAGGCCCAAAAGTGTGACTAACAAGAATCCTCCACACCAGTACACCAAAACAGCCAGCACTGAACCCTGGATACAAGACAGAAAGGATCCATCCTGTCAAACCGCGCAGGATTTCTCCAATCTCCTTTTGCCCAACATTGATGAGCCCCATGTGAATTGTAGCTTTAGGTGCCTGTTCTTAGTGGACAGCAGTGGCACCCAGTGTGGGCTCCTGCTTCTGTAGGTTCAATGTGTTTTGTATCCAGAGATGTTCTTCTGCATGCCACAGGTATGCCTACTCCCTGGATTCTTTCAATTCTTTGTAAACCCCTGATATGGATGTGTGTGACACTACACTCCATGGAGACTTTAGAAACACTAATAAACAGTTTAATAAGATTTGATTTATGTAACTGAATAATGAATACAGAATTTGAAGTTTGATGTGTTTCATTTAAAGATGGACCAAAGATCTGGAAGACCTGAAACAGAGACGAGTAAAGTTACTTGGAGACTGTCTGCTGTGTTCTGCATTTCTTAGCTATGAAGGAGCTTTCAACTGGGAATTCCGCAAAGAGATGGTGTACACTGAATGGCAGCAGGATATACTGGATCGCAGTATCCCACTGAGTCAGCCTTTCAGGATAGAGAGCCTGCTTACTGATGATGTGGAAATAAGCAGGTAATAGACAGTGAAACTACACCTATAGGTTTCTAACATTACATTATCATGTTAATATAATGTCAATATTATGTCATTAAATATATGATGTAAAAACTAAGAATATCACGCCTTTAAATCATTACTTCCTAGATTGTCACCTCGGGACTTGCTAAGCAAGGAAAGCAAAAAAAGAGTTAAAAACTGAAATAATAAGAGTAAACATCTTGACAGTACTTGCATAATAAACCAATTGTAATGCAGTGTTTAAACACATATTTGAACTGTATATTTGCCATAAAAAAAAAGTGATCCAAGCTGGGTCCCATCTAGTATATAAAACACTGCATGATAACGAACATGTGCAGGTTCTAGGTCAATGTTAGTGTTAGTATTTTTTTACCGTAATTGTAGGGGAGCAGCAACTAAAATTTTATAGGAACATTAGCTGTAACATGTTACTTTCCAATAGGTGGGGATCGGAAGGATTACCTCCAGATGAGCTCTCCATACAGAATGGAATACTGACCACTAGGGCAAGTCGTTTCCCATTGTGTATAGATCCTCAACAGCAAGCACTGAACTGGATTAAAAGGAAAGAGGAAAAGAATAACCTTAAGGTAGGTCTACTGCCCAAAACTACATGTTCATTTATGACTACCCTGTCCACTGGGTGACAGCTATGCAATTTTACTGCAGAATGAAAATTCTTGATCAATTAATAGTGTGCATTAACACATTAGAGGACATTATTTTAGCTGCTTAGCTCCTGCATACACCTGTGCATGTTGGTGAAGCCAAAAATGTAAGGAAACTACATTTTTAGTTTTGGATAAAAAGGCGATAAAATGCAAGTCCTTGCTCTTTGATTATGATCATTTTTTGTACTGTTTTGCTACAAAATTCAGACATGTTAGTAGTAGGAGGGATTATACTTTGGTAGCCTACAGTATTTTGTTTTCCATTGTCAAATCTCCTGGGATATTTTGAGCAACTTTTAGCATGAATAATGTACATTAACCACTCCTGTAATTTTTCTGCCTATCCTGCCCATTTGCTGACAAAAAATCTATTTTCTTTAGTCATTTCTTTTGCTTGCTCCACCTACCCACTACCAGACTGGTTGGAACGCACCTGCCTGTCATTCCTCATCATTCTCCACTCACACAACAGTAATTGCTCCCTTCTGGTCCCCATCATTCTCTTACTTTGCTGAGTGAACGCTAATCACATTATGGGTTCAAGTCATGGGAAACAGTGTCTGCAAAATCTATATGGCAAGTATTCAGGGCAAGTCTTTGTGGTAGAAACAAGCGAACCAAGTGGGGAAACCTGCCTCCTCAGATCCCCTCCATATATGTCCCCAATCCATCAGAATAGGTGCTGCTACTTCTTGACTGCCCAGGGCCAGCTCGTAATTTTGAGGAGATAAGTTGGTTGATGATTAACACAAAAATTGTTTACTTGAAACTGAGTAATCAATATTTGATATTTTTTACTTTGTTGCAACATTTGAATCAAGGATTATATCTTTGCTATAGTTATACTTTGTTAAAAATAGTATTTCATTATAGTATTTTATTTGTGTTTTCATGAGACACCTAACCATTATCCAATTTGGTCTAGTCTTTTACTATCACATTTTGGTAAAGTTGTTATTTCATCAAATTATTTTAATATTTGTAGTTATGCTGTTTGTCAAATGGACCAGCATTTAATAAACTAATGTTACAGTACCAAATGTTTTTTACTTTTTCTGTTTTAGATTTCTTCATTTAATGATCCTGACTTCTTGAAACAATTGGAAATGGCCATTAAATATGGCTTCCCATTCCTGTTTCAAGATGTGGATGAGTATATTGACCCTGTTATTGACAATGTTTTGGAGAAGAACATAAAAGGTGCGCAAGGTCGCCAGTTTATCATCTTGGGAGATAAAGAGGTGGATTATGATCCAAACTTCAAATTGTATTTAAAAACAAAGTTGGCAAACCCCAAGTACTCTCCTTCAGTGTTTGGTAAAGCCATGGTGATTAATTATACTGGTAAGTATAGATGTGAATTTCTGTTATTGCATAAATATGTATTATAGTTAGATACAGCTTTTTCTGAAAATTCTCAAGCAGTTTTCTTAACTAACTCAGTTTAAGTAACTTAGTTTCAGGCAGTTCAGGATATTTTGAGACAGTAAATTTTGCTTTATTTGACACCATTGGCATTGGAAAAAAGTCCACTGACAATTTGATTAGTTTTTTTGTATCTAATGATTTGTTAAGTAAAAGGAGAAAATAGTGGACTGTATAGTAAAGATTCAACTTGCAGGTGGAGTTTCAAGCAGAACACTTCCATCAACTTTCCACAGCTATTTACATTGTGTTGTTTTTACTTTAGCATTTGGAAGACAGGCATAGCACATCTCAAAAATAATTGGAAGGAGAGATCCAGTTATAAGCACTTCTCAGGAAAGGAGAGGACTAGGAATGGATAAAAAATTGTAGACCAACCAATATTAGGTTAATACAGATTGCAACTGTATTGTATGTTTAACATTCATGCATTCATATAAGCAAAAGTACAGCACTACAGTAAAGGACTCATGTGTACTCCGGAGTCTAATGTCACCACTGTCAGTGGAAAACTATATGGTCAGAAAGTTGAGATAAGATTTGACAAGCACATCTAATATTATTATATTGGGGTATTAACCACATGGAGTAACACAAATTTGAGGAGTACAGATTGTTGTGAGTGCTAGAGGCATATTAAACGTTAATCATCTGCAGTGTTGTAATTCTTCCTATACTACTTCTTTCTATGTCATCAGTTACACTGAAAGGTCTTGAAGATCAATTACTAAGCGTCATTGTTGGCTTTGAAAGAAGAGAGTTAGAGGAGCAAAGAGAACATCTGATACAAGAAACCAGTGAAAATAAAAAGTTGTTAAAGGACTTGGAGGATTCCTTGCTAAGAGAGCTTGCCACATCTACTGGTAACATGCTGGATAATGTAGAACTGGTTCATACTTTAGAAGAAACTAAATCCAAAGCAACCGAGGTAAGGTTCTGTGAGTAATGAATGCCGAAAACTTGTATAACAATGGCACTTCATCACATTTAGTAAATTGCTGTGCCCAGTGATGTAGACATCACTGTTGTTGCAGAGAATAAGATGCAAATATATGGGAAAAGGTGAAAATTCCATCAATGCTCCCATTGCATGGTGGCTCTTGAAACAAGAGAAAATGTCTCTTCTTATTCAAGGGGCAACCTGGGTTTCATACAATTTGTACCAAATATGCCAATGTATTTTACAAAGTACTTATTATTATAACTTTTAAAATTTGCATTCATCCCAAATAGACTTTGCCTATGAGTTGTAATCAATGGACATCTTCTGTAACTTTTGTCTCAGGACATAAGTACTCCCATGATGCCTCATGAGTCTATTCTGTTCCGCCTTTTAGCTGTCATTTCATTATATTTTGTGACTACTTATATAGAATTCTCATATCTCAGCAGTAATTTAAGATTATCAGTTACCTCTGTATTTTATTAAGAGTCAAAAAAAAGTTTAAAAACTGTTCTACTATTTATGAGATAATTTTTTCTTAGTCTGAAGCTTTTTTTTATTTTTCTCACAGTATTCAGGTGAATTTTTATTAATAATGATGTTCTGTTTTCCAATAAAATTGGTAGGGACCAAAAATAAAAACTTTTTTGTCATTTTAGGTATCAGAAAAACTTAAATTGGCAGAGCGGACTGCTGTAGACATTGATAAATTACGAGATGGGTACAGGCCAGCTGCTAAGCGTGGAGCCATTCTGTTCTTTGTCCTGTCTGAAATGGCACTGGTCAACTCAATGTATCAATATTCTCTGTCCTCATTCCTGGCAGTCTTTGATTTATCAATACGGAAGTCTTTACCTGATGGCATCTTGGCCAAACGGTTGAAAAACATAATGGACACTTTAACATTCAATGTCTACAATTATGGATGTACAGGTTGGTTTTCTGGTATTTACATGCAACTTCACCTTTTTTTTGTTTTAGATAGGAATTAGAATCTTCCCTTTGGGAAGATTTTTTTTTATTTTAGATCCATGTGACACTTAGAGCTTTGCTTTGAGCAGCATTTCCTGTTTCTTCATACAGGCAATAAGCTAGAATGTCCATGCGTTCACCTGCACAAAAAGTAAAAAGAAATTTATCTGAGAGATACACACAGACAACAGGGCTGGATTATTTTAATCACTTAAGGTTCTGGTGCCCTTAGTAACACTCCTCTGCTAGAATTCTTCTGTTTTACTATACCAGCCTTTCCTAAACTTTTTACTATAAAGGAACACTTTAAATAATTTATGTTTCTCTGGTAAACTTCTCAATGTACATCTACTGCTCTTGGTATGTTAGTATGATCAGTAAGTTGTAGGTATAATATTGAAGTAACAGTAAGGTAACAACTAAGTGACATTGGGACCACAAATATCCAGGTTCCTTTACATAGGAAATCAACCCATTAATGCTCATTGCTTAAGGAACCTTTAGTTATATCGAAAAGAACCTCTGGGCTCCAAGGATTACTACTTGGAAGAGGCTGCACCAAATTTTTACTTGTTTTTCTTGGCTGGATTTAAATATTGTAATATTTTAGATATAACCACACATAACCAAATTTCTAGTGCACCTAGTTGTATTAGGTGTTACATAGTGGTTTCCAACCAGTTTTGAATAATATGCATACGTGTGCACATACAGTATATAATTGTAACATTGGTGTCTATCATTTCATTTCAGGCTTATTTGAGAGACATAAGCTGCTATTTTCATTTAATATGACCATCAAAATAGAACAAGCAGATGGCAGGGTGCCACAGGAAGAATTGGATTTTTTCCTAAAAGGTAATAAAACTTGAGAAATTAGGACTATGAACAAGCAGATCTGTCAGCAGATGAAGCATAAAATGAGAATAGTATTTCTTACCCGAAAGGTTTTATAATGTAATAAATGAGCAGAAGCACGCCAGCGACAAACTAGGCTGGATTTGGCTGGATCACTGACATTTATTTTGGATACTACTTTAATGTGCATTTGGTCAGACGCCCAGAGTTTTTGTTAGGATGGGTGCATACTGATTCATTCTCTTAAATCTTTAAGGAAATATATCTCTTGAGAAAAATAAGAGGAAGAAGCCATGTTCTTGGCTCCCAGACCAAGGTTGGGAGGACATCATGCGACTGTCTGAATTGTTTCCATCATTGTTCGGGTCACTTCCCGATTACGTGGAGAGGCATGAGGCGGAGTGGAAGACTGTAAGTTGCTTATCTATGGCTGTCCGTAATTAACATCACCACCAATGGCAGTATGCACATTTGCAGATTTACCAAAGGGTTTGAAATATTTACCCAATAAACTGAAGGCATATTTACTTTATTATCCAATCATGATGAAGATGAAATAAATAAGTAAGCAGAGGTTTTCTTTTCATATGATTGAATTGAATCCCCTCCAGTCCTTCGTCACTTTTTGTTAATCTTTCGGTCTATTTGCATGTACATGTATTTGGAGTTTAAGATCATATCATAACAACATCATATTTATAGTAAGGATTTTGTGGCTGCTGCAATATAGTGAAAAGCTTTGTTTCCACCAAATATTCATTGGTTTTATTTTTTAAAGTACACTGGAACATGAGTAGCAAGTGGGTTCCCTGAAAGTAATCATGTGTTACATTCTAGTGGTATGACCTGGACACTTTGGAACAATATCCTTTCCCTCTTGGCTACAATGACAAGCTTTCCAGCTTCCAGAAACTGATCCTTCTGCGCTGCTTCAGAGTGGATCGCGTTTATAGAGCTGTTACAGACTATGTTACAGTCACTATGGGAGAGAAGTAAGTACCACAAAAAATGGACTTTGGGTTATATTGTATACAATACACAGACATGACCACAATTGCAAAGGTTGGGCTAATTAATATTTTTTTATGATCAGTAAGTGAAATACACAAAGCTTGTATTTATCTGCCTATTATATTTTTATATGTTGATTGAAAAGATTTCTAAACATGAAAAAAGTGGGGTTTTAATTCTACTAATATCTCAGTGTAGGTACCCTGTTGTAACTATGTGGCTGTTTTGAAGTATCTTTATTTAATGCTTCGTTTGCCTGGTTCTCTACATTAGTCAACTAATGAGTAATTCTCTCTTTCTTTTAAGATTCCCATTTCACATTCACTTTGTTATTTCTGATATAATCTTAAAGTGTATGTAAGCCCTAATAATGAACTAAGCAAATACTCGCTTGCTTTTGGTCTATTAAATATGCTATTTATTAGATTAGACTAGAGAACAGCATTTTGTTTTGGTGTATTTAATTGATCTTATTCCAACTAGCTTCCAGTCTTTAAATAACTGTCTGGTATTCTTTGCAATGAGTTTGTTTTACTTCATAGCCCAGGTATTATTCTGCTGTGATTATATAAATACTGACAGGATTTCTTATATTTCAGACAAGTTGGATATGTCTGTCTGGTACTGGTTTGTACAGAATGCTGGGCAGCATAAGGCAGACATTAATTAAGGCAAGATAGTTTTTGCTATCAATCCACATCAATCAAACCTTCCTATGTAAATATATTTACATTAGATTGGTATAACATACCAGTTATAGCAGTTCAAACTCCCCTTAATATGTGCAAGATTCATGCTACATGGCTTGATGAAAGTTCTCATAATACTTGTTGAAATACATTTCTAATTTAACTTTTTATTGTTGTTTTTACTAGATATGTTCAGCCACCAGTCATAAGCTTTGAAGCCATATTTGAGCAAAGCATTCCAACATCACCAATCGTCTTTATCTTGAGCCCAGGGTCTGATCCTGCAAGTGACCTTATGAAGCTGGCAGAGAGATCTGGATTTGGTGGAAACCGACTTAAGTTCCTTGCCATGGGACAAGGGCAGGAAAAGGTATTTTTGTTTTGTGCCATTCCATGTTTATACACCATTGTCATACAATTTACTGATCTATACTGCAATGCTAACATGCCCATGCAAATATACAGGGACCAATATAAGATGTACATGGCACCCAAGACTAATTGTTATAATATGTCCATAAAATTGTTGAAATCGATAATACCAGTTCTTCTTTGTTAACCATGAAGATTAAGGTCCACCTACTACCCAAAAGAACAAGAAGCTTCAAACCAACCCAGTTCTTTTGCACAAAATGCTATCACATGGGTTAGAAAAATGTGTAGTCGGGTAGGGCCAGTATTCAGAATAATCTGTACTTTACCCACAATCCTAATGCTTTGCACTGCACAGGAAAAGCACAAGTTAACACTGAGACGGAGTAATAAGTATCAAGATTTGTACTGTAAAAAGGAATCTGGCGTTGTGCCATTTAGCCATTGTGTAACTGTTAATAAATTAGGTTTATATTTGGATATTTTATTTTGTCACTTGGTTTAAGTTGCAATGATATCTGGTAAATTGATATAAAATGTTTTACAACTATTCTAACAGGTTGCTCTCCAGTTGCTGGAAATAGCGGTATCTCGTGGGCAGTGGCTAATGTTGCAGAATTGCCATCTCTTGGTCAAGTGGCTCAAGGATTTGGAGAAAGCCTTGGAGTTGATAAGGAAACCTCACCCAGACTTCCGCCTATGGCTCACTACAGATCCCACCAAAGATTTTCCGATAGGAATATTACAAAAATCACTTAAGGTAGATATGATTACGGCAAAAATAACAAATTTATCAGCAGAAAAAAGGTACACCGTAGCAATGTTTAGTATCAGATTTAGAACCAGGGTGCAAGTATGGAGAGGTAAGGGGAGTATTAGTATGCAAAGAATGTTCACTGTAAAGTTCTTATTATAAATATAGTTGTTTGATAAGTTAGGTTGTATATACATGGGGAAACACTGATTCTCTCTAAAAATGGATTTGACGCAGCCATTCTCATTCTTTAAGGGGTACGACTAACTACTAAGAGATTCTCAGGAAATAGGGATTGGGTTGAATTATTTTTTAATATTCAATATACAATGTTTTTTTTCAATCATCCAGCAAAGATGAGGAAACCTTGGCAAATTACATTGTAATATAATGAACAAAGAAATCAATATGTGTGGAATAAATAAAATGCTTTATGGACCTGAATACTAAACTGTGATATTAGGTTCCCCTCACCCAGGATCTTTTTTGACATATCAATTTACCTAACTTCAGACTCATTTATTCTATGACTTGTATTGCATTGCACAACGTTGTATGCTGAAAATGCTGAAAGGATGGCATTATATATTTTATAGTATATAGGATAGTATTTTAGTTGTAAATAAAACTGTTTGTCTTTGGTGGTTCAGTTGTAACTTCCATGCTTTTTGGATGATTTTGTATTTTCCAGGTTGTTACAGAACCTCCCAATGGGCTGAAGCTGAACATGAGAGCGACATATTTTAAAATCAGCCATGAAGCTCTGGATTCCTGTCAGCACCCTGCATTTAAGTCCTTGGTCTATGTTCTGGCATTCTTTCATGCTGTTGTGCAGGAGAGAAGGAAGTTTGGGAAGATTG
Source organism: Pyxicephalus adspersus (assembly GCF_032062135.1). Taxonomy (NCBI): domain Eukaryota; kingdom Metazoa; phylum Chordata; class Amphibia; order Anura; family Pyxicephalidae; genus Pyxicephalus; species Pyxicephalus adspersus. The sequence goes on along the minus strand of NC_092863.1, from coordinate 53,790,925 downwards.
GTTGGAATGTGCCTTATGACTTTAATGAATCAGATTTTCAGGTATGGACCTTTGTCATTATCAATACTTTCATAGGACTAACATAAACAATTGCTGTCATTTCCTATGGCTGAAGATGCAGTGGGGTTCCTCGTGCTTGCTCTCCTGCCTCCTCTGAAATAAACCGCACTTTATGTACGGCACTTGTTGGTTTTACTGTCACTGGAAATGCTCAGAAAAGTTCATTTGAAAATGTAGAGGCTTTATACTGTGTTGCTTTTTAAACAGAATTAAACTCAGCAATTTCACTTTTTGTGATTGATATCCTATCATTTGCTCATTTACAACCCCAATAGCAAACAACACATTGAATGTTCTACATTAGTTTATTTTGTAGCACACCACTCTGGGGAAAATAAAAATCTGGTTGCTATGCCATGTCTGTACTCCCATTTATATGGAAGTGTCTCATCAAATAATACTACATCTTGGGAATCTTTAATGTAATATAAATATATAAAACATAAAAAAATAATTTGAATAATACTATAATCTGATTTATCTTCACTTGTATTTGTTTTCCTTAAAGGTGTGCATGGAAATATTAAATACATATCTAACCAAAGCTTACACTCAGAATGATACCAAGATACCATGGGGAAGCCTGAAGTACCTTATTGGAGAGGTCAGTTTGTTTCTTGGCTTTTAGCTGCTACCTTCATTGATTTCCAGAAACAACATAAATAGCCATTGTCATGCAGTTTACTGTAAATCCCATGCAATCATTATGTGCGCAATGGCCTTTGTCTTCAATGTGTAAGGCAAATGTGAGACAAATATGGATGAGACTATTTTGTCTGTTAGAGCCAACAAATGATACATAGACACTGCGGATTTGATTTACTACAGATGAAGTGCATTAAAAAGAATGTGTGTTAAGATAAAATTTCCAAGCATTTGCAGAGTAATAAAAAATATGAAATATGATTGGATGTTTGTAATAGACAGAGGCTCATGCTGTATCATTCCATGACATTTTCCCGTGTATCAAATCCATTCTTTGTGTTTAAGAGGCTTGTGTTGGGCACATTACACTGTACATATGTGTGATCTAAATTACTATATTAGCAGTAATGCTTGGGGGTTAGAATCAGAATATATTTTTTTATTATTACTTCGCTTTATATATTACATTGTCTTGTTCTATAATGTATAAATCATAAAGATATTACAGTCTGAATGACCATGCTTTTATTATTAGAAAAGGGAGAACTACCTTGCCCTCACACCATGCTGTCTAATCTTCCTGTAAACTACTGATCTGCTGCTTTACCATTCATGCAGAATATTGTTTTACTAAAGCTTACTTTATATGTTGCATACAGATGGTACAATCTTTGTATAATACTTTTTAGATTGCCAAACCTTTATAAGAACTTAGAAATGTCTGACCATTTCAGAGTGATTGGCTTTTACTGTAATGGAACAGACTACAATTAGAGTAAAACTGTGATCTGACCAACAACGAGGCACCATTTTCTCTTTTATGTACTCATAGCATATGGGTGTTGAATCTAAATCATTGTAAGACATGGCTCTGGTGAACTTCATGTAAAAATTAAAATAAGTTTAATAAATATTTTTTATAAAGCCTTTTGAAAATAAAAATCTGTTACAGACAACACAAAAACCCTCACCTACCCCTCATGCAAATTCACAAAACCTCATTGTGTCCTTACAGGTCATGTATGGTGGCCGAGCCATAGATAGCTTTGATCGAAGAATTCTTACCACATACATGGATGAATATTTGGGAGACTTCATATTTGACACGTTCCAGGTGTTCCACTTTTATAGGAATGATGAGGTTGACTACAAAATCCCAAGTGGTGACACAAAAGATGACTTTGTTGGTAAGATAATGTTTCTGTCTTTACTAATAGGAATAGTTTTTAAGAGAGAAGTTCAGTCCCTAAGAGTACGGATCTCACCAGGCATGCATGAGATCAGCACTTTACTTTTCAGTGCCTGGAAAAGCCCCCTCTGCGCATACCTAAATCAGGCATATGCAGAAGGGGCAGCCTGAAGCCTCCTGGGGTATATGATGTAAGTAAGAAGAGTCTTACTGCCGTGGTAAGTGGTAACCAAGCAAATTCCTACCTTATATAAATAGGTAATCTTCTTCCCTTTTATATGAAGTACAAATGTTGGTGATAGGTCTGCTTTACCAGAATCTGTCTATAGGTTTTGGTGGAAGCACCTTTAGTTTATCCTTCTAACAGTGCATTCTGAAGTTTTAAAGACATGAGAAATGTTAACTAATCTTTACAGGGCAACCATGGCTGAATCACCCACCCCTTTCATTTTATGTCTATTGTGTATCTTTGTTATGCTTCATATAATAAACAAAAAAAAATACTTTTCATGGGCCCATGGGTAAAATGTAATCATTGTTTTTGTTTTTAAGAGATATGGACTGCCGAACATTTATATCTATAAATTGATGTTGTGTAAAGGACATTTTTATCTGATAATTCTCTTTGCTAATTTGTTTATCTCTGGCATTGTACAATGACACATTTTTTCTTATTTTGTTATATTGAACAGAGGAGATAGAGTCACTTCCACTGGCCAACACACCTGAAGTATTTGGCCTTCACTCCAATGCTGAAATTGGATATTACACACAGGCAGCTCGAGATATGTGGTCTCACCTCCTGGAGCTGCAGCCACAAACAGGTAAGTGAACCAGGGCTGCTTGTGGATGTTCAGATGTGCAGGTTTACAGCAATTATAAAAGATAAATAACCTTGAAGTTGCTTCTATGCACTGCTTGTTTCATCCTATAAATCTAATTACTATTAGAATTTTCAATTGTTCAGTTTTGAGTTTCGTTTTGGCTTTAATAAATATTGAAAGGATAATGCCCAACTACAAATCATTGCTTTAGAAATAGCAATCTGCCTGTTATAGAACAAAGCTATAAATCATATACATTGTTCAGACAATATATAGAATTATGTTTGGATATCACAATCAGACTTTTATTCTTTGTGAGCACCTTACCATGGTCATAATCCATGGATGCTAACATTAAAATGTGGAATATTGACTTATCATTTCTGCAGGTGAATCTGGCTTGGGGATCAGCCGTGACGAGTACATTGGGCAGGTGGCAAAAGACATAGAAAATAAACTACCCCAAATATTTGATCTGGATCAAACTAGAAAGAATTTTGGCTTGGACATCTCACCCACCACGGTGGTATTACTACAGGAACTGGAGAGATTTAATAAACTTATAATCCGTATGGCCAGATCTCTTGCTGAACTTCAAAGGGTAAGTAGTGCAGTCTGTCTGCTATTAATAATTCTTGGTTAGTGGTCTAACATTAACCGCTTCAGTCTTACTATCTCCAAAACATTCTGACTCTTCCTTGTTATTTTCATACAACAAAAGTAAAAAGGAAACTATAGAATGAACTGAACATTGTACTTTGCCAGTATATAGCTGCCTCATTTAGTTTGTTATGCTGTGGATAGTCAACGGTCACTTTATCTGTTCTAAAATACAAGCACTTTGCATAATCTTGTAAAAAAAATGTTTAAAAAATAATTTAGGAATTAGTAAAATTTCTGCATAAACCCTGTGTTAAAATAACATAACATTGTGTTTATATATAAATCCAATCGTTTCTTTTAAATGTAGGCTTTGGCTGGGGAAGTTGGAATGAGCAATGAGTTAGATGAAGTAGCTCGAGCACTCTTTAATGGTCAGATTCCAAACATATGGCGAAGGTTGGCTCCAGATACACTGAAGTCTTTGGGGAACTGGATGATTCACTTCAGGAGACGCTACAATCAGTACACATCATGGGTATGATATACAACTTATGAATGTACAGATCTTCTGTATTCTAACAATTCAGCTTCGTGTTTATAAGTGTATGGTGTGTATACATATTGTGTAAAGTTTGAGGGTTACATTAGAAATATCTTTGTGTGTGTTCTATCCTATTTCCTATTTATAAGCAGTTTTCATGCTTCTAAACAGTTTCCATTGGTGTTCTTTTTTGTTTCAGGTTACTGAAGGAGAACCAAATGTCATGTGGCTGTCAGGTCTGCATATCCCGGAATCCTACCTGACGGCTCTTGTCCAAGCCACTTGTAGAAAGAATGGTTGGCCACTTGACCGTTCCACACTCTACACTCAAGTTACCAAATTCCGTACAGCTGAAGAAGTGACTGAAAGACCTGGACAAGGTAATTTCTTCCTATTGTATTCCTGGGATTACTTTACATCAGTATATGCTCTGCTAGACACGTATGTTTAGGTGTTTTTTTATATATAACATCTGCTCTATTTATGGGCATGAAGATATACTAATAGACACACTACTAAAGTGTAAAGTGTTCATCACTTGGAAAATCCTAATTTTGGTGCTTGTCCCTGAGGAGTGTTTGCGAAATCAAAGACAGCTGATAGAAAAAAAATAGATCATGTTTGCTGCAGCGACCTATAAATGATGCTGAGCTTTTCTATGAGTGCAAACAATGCAGATGTTAAACCCTTAAAATATTTGTGCAGGATGCTTCATATCAGGCTTGTACCTCGAGGGAGCTGACTGGGATGTAGAAAAATCATGTTTGGTGAAAAGTAAACCCAAAGTACTTGTCGTGGAGGTGCCTGTATTAAAAGTCATTCCAATCGAAGCTCATCGCCTTAAATTACAGGTAAAGTAGTACATTCTTTTCCCCACCTTGGTTCATTTCCTTTTCAGTTTTGGATGTAAAATATAATTATCTTTCTGCCATACTGGCTCCTCACATTGCTGCATTTGTCTGGTCCCTTTTTATAACCTCGTTGATTGCCTTGGATGATCAGTATATACATAGTTGCTATGTGGTTTTGATACAAACATAGTGGGAAGGGTTGGAAACATTTGGCCAATAGGAAAAGCTACAAAGACAGCTACAGTCCTAAATGCGATACTTCCAAAATGCAATAAAACTTTTATAATCTGAGCAGCCCAGCACATTGACCACTTCCCCTGCCCTTCTCCTTCACCACGGGTTCTGTCTGTGTTATTAGGGACATACTTAGCAGTAAATTCAATATTCATAAAATATTCACTGCAAGTAAATCAACATAGTGCATTTAAATTACAGGAGATGATGAATATCACAATATTGCTTCATTACTATGCCTCCATATGTGCTTTAAAAATCATGTGATTCAAATTAACTTCAAGCACACAAATCTCCATGTGAGAGCAGTGCGATTTCATATTATACCATAATAAAATATTCTCTTTTTGTTTTACAGAACACGCTGCGGACACCGGTGTACACAACTTCCATGAGGAGGAACGCAATGGGAGTAGGTTTGGTGTTTGAGGCTGACCTGTTCACAACAAAACACACATCACACTGGGTGTTACAAGGAGTTTGCCTCACTCTGAACTCTGATTAGATTATTGACATGCTAAACTGATCCAATTTTTATATTTCCATTGCCTGCAGTGCAAACTTTATCCTTTTACATATATTTAGACATATGTGCACTGAAAAATAAAAAGAATGTGTAAAAAAGAAATGAATGTTATGTATATGTATTGGAAAAAAAAAAAAATTTTTAAGGTGTTTTTTTCATAAACTTTCGACTCAAATGGAAGAATTAAAATGAGTTGCCAAAAATCCTTTGAAATTAACAAAATGGATTTAATAAAAAGTGTTCAGGTTATACGATAGTTGTTTTTTACTAGTTTAGTTGGAATTCACATGGCGGAAGGGTGGATTTCCAGTTTTTCTAAAAATTTCAAATACACTAAAATTGTCGCCGGAATGGAATAAATAGATATCTTCTTTTTAGCTTATGTGCACTGAACATACACCATGCCAAAATGTTACCATGAAAAAAGACATAGTGATGGCAAAATTAGTTTTAGTGATGTACCTGCTACATTGAACTGATTGTCAAGCAGATAGACAGGATAATATATCAACCCTTTCATGAGTAGATGTTTCCAATGTCTAGATGTCCAGGCCATATAGAAAAATATCAGCACTTGTCTGGTAACTCAAGGCCACACATTTTTGACTTGTTTGAAAAAAGAAACAGTTTGTAGGAATTGCCTTATAAAAAAAAAACCCTGAACATTCTTCCTTTAGAACCAAGTAATGTCCAGTATTGTGGTATTGGTCCTGATTTATTAAAGCTCTCCAAGGCTGGAGAGGATACACTTTCATCAGTAAAGCTAGGTGATCCAGCAAACCTGGAATGGGATTACTTTTGGACCAGATCCATTCCAGGTTTGCTGGATCACCCAACTTCACTGATGAAAGTGTATCCTCTCCAGCCTTGTAGAGCTTTAATAAATCAGGGCCATAAAGTTTTACCCCTCCCCACATACAGCCAACCAAAGCACTGGCCATGCTGCTGCCATCCGCTTTTCAGGCCCTATGTACGTGGGTAGCTAAGAACTAGTGCTGAAATTGTCTGCCCTTCGCATCTCCCTATATTGACCATCACAGGTCCTCCTTCTCTTGATAACAGTGTCTCTGACCACTAAAACATTGATATAAAAGCACACATTCTTCTTGTTGGACAAGAAGTTCCTCTAACACAAAGTATTACTAATCATAGGTAGCAGGCTCCTTATTTTGCTTTAGCCTCACAAAAGCCCTACATAAATATTACATTGGTAGTGACACAACCCCACCGATTCCTGTTACTGCTCCCTATATTACATTGAGTGTACTTTTTCTGATGTTATGATTTCTGAAACATCAGGAAGAAAGACTTAGTGTGACCTCTTTCAGACTTGCTGTGAAAAACTGTGCAGTTACCTGCTCCCAGATGCGGCTATTCACATGCTATGTATTCTTAGTGTTAACCGGACTGTTTGACAATGTTTGTCAGGAGATGGAGATTATGTGGGATGGGGGTGTGGTTGAACCTGCGGTAGAATGCCCCGAGTCCTTTTACTTCTCATGCAGTTGGTCTTTTATCTGACTTGCATGTAACCGACTTACAAATGGTAAGCTACTCTGCCATTAATAGACTGAGCACCCTGTTTACAATAAGGCAACCAACTTGACACACTTTGGCTTTTTCTCTGTTCCACTACAAACTACTGTTCTACAGTATTTCCTAAAAATACACTTCCTATTCTACACTTCCCAATAAGACAACCAGTTATTTTCTCCTGCTTCCAATAAGCCAGACAACTTCTCCTATTTTGCTAAAACTAAAACACTGTGCTAAGCAACACAAGATGCTGCAGGGTCCTTACAAGAAAAACATTTGGGTGTATACATATTTACTGTAAAAATATTCCCTGATTAGGGCTTCACATATTGCGCTAGGCTGGCAGCAATGCTGCATAGACAACTGTATAGTGCACTGGCTTAGGTGATGGCAGGGGAGTTCTCTGCTCCCCAGTCCCCCCTTCCCCACATACAGCCAACCAAAGAACCACTCATCCGGCTGCCATCTGCTTTCCAATTAACCTCTTACTGATGATGTTCTATAGTAATCATATCAGAGAGGGGTTACCTTCACACGGAGATCAGCTTTATGGACAAATTATTCCCTTTTCAGTTCTCTGAAAGACCAAGCCTAAAGAGCAGCACCAGAGATAAGACATATTTTAATTGGCAATTAGCTGGTAGTTTACTTATAGGAAACCTTTAAACACGCCAAAAGTATTGACACTGCATTAGAATCAGTGAGAGTATTGGGTATAGTTAAGTAAAATCAGACATACATATAACTTTCTTTTCAGTGCTTCCATTAGAGTATAAGTGTTGATATACAGTGTACAGACTAGAGACCTATTGAGCAAAATGTGTAAACCGCCTTTTGCAGCTTGTCTTATATTGGTGTGTTATGTTACATTATTGTACAAGTGGCAACTTTGCAGGTGTGTGCTTGTGTCAACATACTTGGTTATAAGTTGAAAGATTGGAGCAAGCTTTATATAGGCTGATACCTTGTCACAACATCTATTCAGTTTGCCATTGGAGTCCCAGGACAGCAGCATTATATCAGCAAATCTGCTTATATTTGGCATGCAGGGGATTGAAAATAAAAATAGCAAAATGTAAAAAATAAATCAAATCTACTTGCTGTGTTCATGTTAATCTTATCTGGTCACACAGTGCATAAAAAGCCAAATATTTGATATTTTGGTTAACATAGTAGTTATATAAATGTATTTAAATAGTTCTGTCAGTCCCTGAGTGCTTCCTAACAACTTTGCTTGAATTGACTTGATCCACTGCTAAGGTTTCAACTTCTGGTTGAGGTCCAACCTGACTCTGAACAGAGGTGGCATGGGGAATTCGATGTGCAACTCCAACATGGGCCTTCTGCTTCTTCTCTTTGGCTGGACTACTGGATTCAGATCTAATTGGAGGAATGACAAGTGGTCTCTCTTTAATGATCTGTGTGTCCGCTGATTGTCTTGCCAATAAAAAGGGAGTGGGGTCTGGCATGGCATCCACAGGTTCACGCAACATTATCTTTCGACCATCTGCCCCTAGCCTGTAGACCTCTGCAAAATCAGCATTGAGTGGTGTGGACAGACTCTTCTTCATTCTTCTTCTTGGAGTCTCAGGTTGCTTTTCTTTGGGAGGAGATGGCTTATAATTAGACATTACTGGGCTCCCAGGAGGGCCTACCTCAGGGGCCCCACTGGTACTAAGCAGCTTCTTTTTGGTAGCGTGCAGCTGAGATGTCAGATAAGCAATGGTACTCGCCCTCTGCTCCAGTTCACTAGACAACATATTCAGTTTATGGCTTTTAACTTTTAGTTCTTCTAAGTATTTTTTCTCTCTTTCTTTAATAGTGTTTTCCAGCACCATAATCATAGCGTTTTTCTGCTCCAACTCTTTTAGCAACTCATTGTTTTCAGTTTCTTTGTCCTTAAGCTGAGCTTCCAGTTCTTCACATCTTCTTCTAAGTTCATCACTCCTTGAAATACTATCCCCTAAAAAAATAAAGTTAAATGTCAGACTTATGTTTGGCTGCAGCATTTTCATTCCTTTAACACCATCCACAGTGATTTTTAAAAAGAGAAAGTCCTGGTTGTAAAAAGTTAATTCAAAGCCTGAAGATGCAACCCATTGAAATCCAACTACAGAGAATGCATCCTCTCTTGTACAGACCCTCAAAGACTCCAGGCATACACCTATATTATGGAGAGTAATTCCAACCTGATTAGTCCATTCTTTAATACATATAATTAAAAATCTACACAACTGTTCGTTCAGAAGTGGTCAGTTTATTAGCATTTCTGCCTCCGGGACCCTCAAGTGGATTTCACAAAAAATGACAATGGTACATGAGCTGGAAAGCGACTGATGGGAAATCTACCTACTTACATCAGATGACCTAACACTACCCTACTCCAAACAAAAAAGGAAAAACCAATTTGGGTTGATTTGATCCCTAAATATTTCAGTTTAAAATCTCAAATTGCAACATTTAAACTCACTTTAAATACATCATGCTAATTATTCATGTTAAGAATTAAAAGCTAGTGATATCTATTCTGTTAGATTATTTTTTAGTATTCATGGATCTGAACCTAGTCTTTACCTAGCCTAATGAATCAATGGCTCCCTTTAGCATCTGATTTGTGCAGTGAATTTCATATAAATTCCACAAAAATACAGGCCCTAAGATGTGTCATATGAACATTAGTGTCAATGTTTCATGTTAAAGGTTTATTTGTCTTTAATTCTACTGTAACTTAAATGACAAAGGCTGAAAAGGCTTCAGTCTATGTCATTCTAATAATTAACAATACAGGACTCACTTCCCTATAATATTAAACTATTATATAATAAATAATTACATCAAAACCACTTCAGACTCAATCAGCATGGCACAGAACTGAAAGAATAAAGATTTTCTACCAACAAACTGCTGCTTCCATAGCTTTCTTTAAAGCACATATACATACAGGAATAAAAAAACAATATTCTCTATGCAGAAAGTACTAATAAGAAAGAGTATGTATGTGCAGGTTTCATCAGATTGCAGTACATAACTGTGATTAGAAGATTAAGATGTTGATACCAGTGACTTGAAACACAGTACTGTTTTGTTTGGTGGGTGTGACTAGGCCCATGTCACTTATGCAGCTCCCACAACTCCAATTTATAACCTTCTTACACAGTTTACATAGTCACAATCACATAATATTAAACCCAAATGTGCAGGCATGTTTATGTAGTTGATGAGAGGGCACAGTTTTGACCTGGGGAAACAAGACTACAAAAAGCCAAACAGGTCATTCAACTGTTCTTCCAGAATAATAATTAGAGGATGTTTGTTGGTCTGCAAGATTGTTTGATAGCCATCTAATGTTCACTGGTATCCTAAAATATAGTGATTAGGTTTACTATATTTTTTGTAGGGTAAACATTTTTCATGTATACACAAGCACACTTTTAGATATTTATAGAATTGCAAAGGCTTAGTCTACACACTGCAGAAAATAAAATATTTATGAAACTGCTCTACTATATTCCCTCACAAGCTCAGATTTCAGGCTGCAAGCAGCGCTATGTCTTTGAAGTGGCACCACATGAAAGGCTGGTGTGTGTGTGTGCTCAAGGACACTAATGGCCAGAAAATCAATATGAAGGGTCATTTGTTGTTCCTAGGTCCAGTTTCACAATGATGTGTCAGCTAAAAGCTAATCAATAAAGCCTGCAACAAGTTTTCATGCAACATCTATACCCATCCCGTAAATGCCTTTCCTAAAATTCACAGGGGAAATGTTAGAAAATATGGCACGGATGCAGCAAAGAGCTGGTGATTAGCTGCCTAGTGACAGGTAAAGAGGCAGCCAATTTATAGCACACACAAGTGTTATACAGTTAGGTCCTTAAAAATTTGGACAGAGACAACTTTTTTCTAGCTTTAGTTCTGTACATTACCACAAATAATTTTAAATGAAACAACTCAGATGCAATTGAACTGCAGACTTTCAGCTTTAATTCAGTGGGTTGAACAAAAAGATTGCATAAGGGTTTTCAACCAAGTATTAGAAATGAACATTTTATTTTCAGCTTGTCCAATTACTTTTGAGCCCCTGAAATGAAGTGATTGTGTAAAAAAAGACTTTAGTTCCTCACATTTTTATGCAAACATTTTGTTCAACCGTCTGAATTAAAGCTGAAAATCTGCAGTTCAACTGCATCTGGGTTGTTTCATTTAGAATTAATTGGTATAATGTACAAAACCAACATTAGAAAAAAGTTGTCTGTACAAATATTTATGGACCTAACTGTATTTCTTTGTTAAACATTTACACTTTTAAGTATAAGTTATGTTACTAACAACACAACCTGCATAACAGATTCATAATTCTGTACTGACATTGGCAAACACGGATAATATTTTATTATTCACCTATTAAATCAAATCCCAGCATTGTCCCAACATAGCCTTAAAAAAAAAGTCTTGAAGTTGAGCCCCTGCAGCCCTAACAAAGGAATCATTACAAAGAGAGCAGTGTGTACCGCTTGTAAATGGCAACTTGGCACAAGCTCTGGTCTTCCTTTATCATTACTATCTAATAGACTGGACTTTTTCTATCAGGTTTATGTATTCATGATGCATATTGCATTAGAGAAAGAAAAATTCTCCTTGTTCTTTCCAGTCTTTAAATAAATAATACAGAATAACATTGTGTGTACAGTGCATAGAAATGACATTTTATAGCGTTAAAGAATTCTGATATGGAAACCACTATACCTGTCTGGTCAGAACTCTTTACTGTCAGCTCATAAGTCAAATCTGTAAAAAAAAAAATGAAAGCACAAAACATATCACATCATTTGTATTTTGTTAAAAATTACATTACATTCTAAAATAGTATGCAAATGTATTTCCACTTACAAAACAGCGATGGCAATATCATTTTACATAGAATACTGAAAAGTGGAAGATGGTGACATTAAAGCTTTACAAAGTCTGATGAGATCAGTTTTACATAGGGGACACCATGCTGGGATTTACTGTTCTTGTGACAAAGGAGTGACAACAGTGGGTGAGTTCTACCATAACTACCAACCCTGGGGGGCAGAGACTAATGACAGCTAACAAGATAGCAATTAACTTAAAAGAGCTTTAGGGAAAAAAAGTAAGAGTTATCACATTTTCCCCATCACTTCATGTAGCACAGCAGCTTTTGTAGGCAGTATTACACTCACCCCACCATTCTAGGATGCACAATAGTTGGTCAGAAACTGGAAATAGTTTTATGTCTACTTTAATTTGTGGATATTAGGCATACTATATACACCAAAGTAAATGAGAGTACATAGCGTGTACCATTGTACTCTGCTTGCAGAACCCTGGCACCTTTAATAGAAATTTTTAATTTGCTGAGTATTAAAGCAGCCCGCAGAAGTCATTGTTGTCATTCATGAAGCTTTTGGGCAGCATTTATAAACACAATGGGCCTGATTTATCAAAGCTCTCCAAGGCTGGAGAGAATACACTTTCACCAGTGAAGCTAGGTGATCGAGCAAACCTGGAATGGATTTCTTCATTTTCATTTGCTATTTGCTAGCAAATGCTTTGAATCCTGGACCAGATCCATCCCAGGTTTGTTGGATCACCCAGCTTCACTGGTGAAAGTGTATTCTCTCCAGCCTTGGAGAACTTTAATAAATCAGGGCCAATGAGCCTTATTTATTAAAGCTCTCCAAGGCTTCAAAAGATAGACTATCGTGGGTAAACCCTGGATATCCAGCAAACCTGGATTCCAATAAATAAGGCCCAATGAGTAAGGATGCACATCTCAGAGGTTATTTATGTTATTCAATTCACCCATCCTTAGTCATATATTATTCAAGCCTCAATTTTTTTTTACATAACAGAGAATAAAATCCCATGCAGAACATTTGAAAGCTGGTTTACAAGTGTGTAGATACAAGTGTATAGATATGGATCCTATACCTTAATTTGTGCCATGGTTTGGATGTTGTGCAGTAGCTCAATGTAAAATTTAATTGTGTTTACTTCTTTTCTACTGCAATGCGACTATGAAAAGATGTCTTGGCAATATATTTCAGCAATGTACACAATATCAGCCAATATTACCTGTGCAATGCTGCTGTAGGCGTCGGATTTCAGCATGTAATCCTTTCAGTGTGTTAGCATGCTCTTGCTGCAGAAATAGAAGATTCTTCTGAGCACTCTGCAGCTGGTTCTCCAAGTTAACAGAGGCCATTCTTATTCACGCTCACAGAGGAGGAAGATTTGGGCCTGCTATAAAAACACCTGATTAGACTGGATTTCTAGATATCTAGACACAGATTAAACAATATGTGAAAAGCATTGAGGAAAAAATAGAAGTATTAGTAAAAATACTGCTTTTACATTTAGTATATTCAATGTGTACCTCCCTGTACTTGGGGTGTTGGGTTGAACCACTACCAGGGATATTCTAATAATATCTCAAATAACTCATAATGTTCTCATATAATTGCTACAAGCATGACTTGTTTATGTGTTTTGAAATTAGATTAAATAAACAAAAAATAAAACAAACAAGCCACTAATACACACAAACTAGAACTTTATCACTTTATCAGCAGACAAATGAAATGGTTATATTGTTGATGATGAGGTATTAGTTGTGCATGCATGGTAATGGACACACAGACATTTCATGTGTATGGATTTAGGATCAGAAAGTAATACAACAAACCATGTTCTTTACATATTTACCTTTTATAAGGATAAAAAAAATATCTGAACTGAAATAGTGGAGTTGTGTAGCCATTTGGCGTACCAGCCACGTAATATGTAAATGGTGACAGAAATATTTTATAGCTACACAATTACAGTACTAATAAAAACCACATGGCATACTATCCTAAATTTGTTTTCCTTTTTTAATAGGGTGTCAGCTTTATCACAACAATAGACAGCTTTGTTAGATCTGATCTATTAATATATTGCCTTGTACTACAAATTTATGGTAACAATACCAAGTCAGTGAGCAGAAATAGTGGCTTACCACATATCAGTACAGTAAGGGAATGTTCACACTAGGGGTAAAAAAAAATGTTGGTAGCAGCAACAGGCGAGTTTTTTCAGATGATTGAAGACGCTTGTGCAGGAATTTGCAGGAGGCTGGAAAGCCAAGCGATGCGTTGTTTTTTTACTTTTTTTTTATTGAAATTGCTTTAAAAAACACAAATGCTTCCAAAAGCGGTGATAAGTGGTTCTAATTCAAGTATATGGAGGCAGCTGTGACAGCACGCCACCCCTGGATACTGCATAAAAAAAAACAGGCTGCAACACTGTTGTAAGTAATTGCCTGAAAACAAAATCGGCCTGTTCATTTCTATATTAAACCACTAGTGCGAACCTGTATTGATTGAATATTAGCTGTTAGGCATATTTGGTTTCTCAGTTTTGGTTTACATAGAAAACAAATTAAACACTTAAAATTATATTACTAAAAAAATGTTTTGGCTGATGGTGAACTGTAAATTTAAATAAAAAGTGTCCCTTTCCTGACAAGCATATACAAATTATTACAGATTACAGTAACTGTTAAGTAGCACCCTTATATGGTATGATACAAGTGACAAGCATAATTGCTGTGAAATAGAACAATCACATAGTTTAGGGTTTAGAGCAGTGCTGGTAATTTGTAGAACCCAAATAATCAATATGCCTGCTTGCTGGACCCTAGACTGTACTCAGGAGCTATGAAGTGTTTTAAAATTGTGTCATTAAAACATTAAATGTTGTTCCTTGCATGAAAATATGTGGTGACATTAAGGGGAAGGTTTGATGTTGTGGTTTGTGTGGTGAGTTCCTTTAGCATAGATACGGGCAGAGAAGGGCAAGCAAAATCAGCCTTCATTTTGATTATAAAGTGTAGACACAAATAGTAAATGCAGTACATGCAATTTCATGCACAAAAAGCACAGCAAAGTCAAGCATTGCGTTAAATTAGTTCTACACAACAAACCAATTAACCCTATGACAAGGGTGCTGGGAGATGTGGATTGACAATGACAGCTGAGGAGTAACCTTTTCTTTTATTTTGCAATGAATGAATCTGTGAAATGGGCTCACTGCTAAAGCTACGTACACACGTCAGATTTTTATCGCCCGATAATCGGCATCGGCCAATTATCGGGCGAAAATCTGCCGTGTGTACAGTCGGTGTCGTCCATCGTCCGGACGACCGACCTGCCGGATCCACAGACGATGAACGATGAGCGATCCTAATGAAAGGGAAGGGGGAGAGCGCGCAGCAGGGTGCCGCTCCGTCGCTCTCCCCCTCCCCTCTCCATAGAGCATGAACGGTGCTGTATGTACAGCACCGTTCATGCATCGTGCACTCCCTTGTCGTTGGAAAGGATCGTGAAAGATCCTTTCCAACGACAAAAATTGCAAGTGTGTACGCAGCTTAAGACAGCTTAAACAAGCCCATAAACAGAATATTAAAAAAACAATATTCTGCAAATCCATGTAAAGTTTATTTTACCTATTAGTTTGAGTTTGTGTGAGGCACACTGAAAATAAATATAAATATTTGCAGAGTTTTGGGTATATATTAGAAAATATGTCCTTCAGTGACACCTGTGCTGGCTTCTGGACAACAATTATCCATTTACACAATATAATACTCTCCATTGATTACCAGTAAACCATCATCACCACACAAATGCATTATCAGAAATGTGCTCCCAGCTGCTGGGAATACACGTGTAATATGCCTGTGTGCAGTTACTGCAAATCCTATTCTACTGTACATGTAGCTTTTATTTCGGCCAGTTATGTGTGTCTGGTATTTGTCCTGATTACCCGGTGAAATGGCATCACAAGAGTGAAAATACTGTACAACACAACATAGAAATGTTTTTTGGGGTCATGTTCCAATAACCATGTTAATCACAATTAAAATTGCTGCTCCCCCTGGCTCTACCCATTAAAGTTGTATGACCATTACGGAAGAAGATGAACTAGGATTAACTAAAAATGAAGAAGGCAGCACCATGGAAGATTTACACATTAAACAACCACAGGTCAGTATACTTCAGTCCATCCAGATATTAATTTAAATAACCTAAATTCTAAATTAGATAATAAAGCGACATTTTATTTTTAATAGCCAATTATTTCTAGGTAAATTTAGAGTATATAGAATAGGAAAAAGTAAACATTTCATGGGTACTAATACAAATACAAACTTGTAAGCAAATAATACTATAAAACACATTTTTTAGGTTCCGTACAAATCAGTTTCCATTCAGTTGGAGGTTTCCTTGACTGCCAGGTAAAGCTTCAATTGCTCTCATTACTTCCCTGGCAAAGGCAAATGTTGGGTAAGAACAATGCTTGCTGCCTCAGTGATTGCTACCTCTATGAGTTCTCCATACTACATATTCCACAGATCTAGCTCTTATCTCAATGTTTCTTTTAAGATGCCGACTTCTTGGCACTACACAAGCTGTTGAGTACAGACGGCAGCTACTGTAGGAATAAGAACATATTTATTTTAGTCCATTTTTGTGCAGTGTTATTTCTTGTGTCTCAGCTGTCATCACATTTTAATAATGAAAGTGTGTCTATGTTATCAACAGGCCAGAGAAGATGGGGGTTTTGCATAGACTATGACAGAAGGAGTATTTCATTCTGTTCTGCAGGAAGGAATTTAAGATTCATTTCTGAGTTAAAATAACAACATCTGACTTTTGGACTCTGATATCAAAGTCAGAGCAGTCCAATTCTGTCATCGACATAACAGAAACTGTTCTGAAGACATAATACTGTGATTTCAAATATAAGTTTCTGCTTCTAGGAAACCCTGAATAATCAAACACATATTAATGGAATATTAGTATTATTCTGCAAGGATGTTATACACCCATAACCCATAATTTTTGCTTGCAGTATTTATATGGGACAGACATTACCACTAAGAAGGGGATATTAATAGTAATAGCAGCTGAACTTTAGAGTCTAAGCGTCACGCTGTGTCTACCAATAGTGATTGCCTTCCATATTCCTATTCTGTGCAAAGAATATCTAACTGGCTGCTGACACATAAAATGCTAGAAATAACGCTTTTAGAGGGAACACACACAACTTGTTTTAGACCCAAATGTTTAGAAAAATGTTGCTTATCTGGAAATCTATAGGATATTAATTTTAAATATTAAATTCTCCAGCAAGGTCTGTGTAGAGGAGGGGATATATGAACACAGTGTAAATTCTGTTTTTAGTAAAATTCACACACCATAAAAAACATAAAATATACTATATTTACATATAGGAAAACAAATAATATTAGTCTTTCAGGCAAAAGTCAAACATATTTAAATAAACTCCAAACTAAACAAAAACTAAGCAATGCCAAGATTCACAGACCCGAGAAGGGAAGTATAGTGAAGGAAGAACCTCTATAACTCCATGTCCTCATCCAGGCATCCTCCAACATCCTCGCCTTCCCCAGACCCCAAATTTGTTGCACTATGTGCAGAATATCATTCACAACATTGTTTACAGGAACGTGTTGTGTAGTATTACCACCACAAAACAGGTGTATCAAAATCAAACCTAGTGAATCTTAAATGCTTTATATACCCTGCATATATACCCATAATACCTAGAACCCTCCCCACCCTTTTGTAAACATCTACAATAAAGGAACACTGGAGCAGACAGTGGTCCATAATTTCTTCTATTCCACTACGTTTCAGACTTACTCCCTCAGAGTTTCTTGAGTAATGGTGCTGCCAGACCCCTCTCAAAATAATCATAATGTGAAAGAGGAGACAAGACAGGTCCCTAACCTGAATAATAACTGGTCCCTAATAGGTCCCTAACCTGAATATTAACGAGTGAAGCTTCCTCCACGTACATAGTTATCCACGCCTAAATGCCCCCACAGAAACCCTTCTGAAGTTAAATAGTCCCTAACTTGAAATACCTATATCAACTCAAAAATACACTGGTCTTGTCTTACAACAGTACCAAGCACATGGCAGCCAGGAAAGGGGGGGGGGGGCAAAAAGGAGGTAGAGGGAAACCTCTAAGACCAAAGTTTGACCCAGTGCTCTTCTGATTACTTGCCTGGCCAAATGCATTCTGTTATCTAGGAAAGTATTCCTTTGAGAGTACATTGACAGAACCAGTTAAACTAAAATCAATTAAAATAATCAAATGAAACAAAAAAAAATAGAGTGAAAAGGTACATTTAGGGCATGTGTCCAAAGGGCTTTTGTTTGCTTCAAACAGGTTTTGCTTTCACATACAAGCCTATTGATCTGCTTAACACAGGTCAACAAGAAGTCAATTTTAAGTAATATTCATTAGTCTATGAACTGTTAAAATCATGCCATCAACATAATTCCAAATACGGGGACACAAGTCTTTAGAGCAGACCCATCACCTCATTTTTAACATTATATAAAAGGATGGCTATCATTTTTACATAGCACAAAAAAATGTGGGTCCCCTCCTCTTCTGCATTGACTGTCAGGAGGCTGTGGGCTGCTCCTTCTCTGCAAGGGACATTCCTGTATGCGCAGTGAGAGCGGCCGTTGTGAGAAATAACCTGAAAGAGGGTGGCGGGCTGACCAGAACATTGAGTGACCAAAAAACAGGACAGGGAGACAGCATTGAACTTGCTGGGCTTGGTTTGTGGCTTTTCACAGGTAAAAGTAAGTGATTTTTAAGTGGATTCTTGTTACAGGTAAATGACAGGCCCATTGAAGATAGGGGATTTACTTACTGCCAAGAAGCTAACATCTCTGGATAACATCAGTTATGGAGGACCTTATTCACCCTGGTCCAGTGGGGGATGCATGCTCTAATTTCATGCAGGGATACAGGTCATTTAGTTTAGTATTTAGCTTGTCATTATCCCTACTGATTATCACAGGTATACCAAATAATAATAAGCCAGCACAAAGTCAAATGAAAACAGTTCAGTTTTGAAATCTATGTATATCACAATTTGTACTTTGGTGCACAACCTCTTTATCTTTCTAGAAAGCTCAATAACGTCTTTATGAATCAATCCTGCTCAGGTGTGTATTTCCTTGTAAAAGGATTAACATGTAATCTAAATATAAATAGCTGTTGAGTCAATACTGAATGCCTATCCAGCACAGCCCACTTAACCCTGAACTGGTAGGAGCAGATTGTATCTAAGAAGATTGTTTGGGACTCTCCTAAGAGTTCTGCTTTAGGCCCTTAGTTACTCCAGCGGCGATTGAACAATCAATCAATTTAACAAACATCTTTGCTATACATTTTTGAAATAACCAGACAGGGCAATTTACATATTATTTCTGACAAAACAGAGATCTGAAAAAATAAATTGTAATTTAAGGCAACGGTGTTCTATAAAAAAAAAAGTAATTGCATGTTTACTATATGCATATCAGAAAGGCTGGTTCAGCAGGTTTAGTCACTGTCCAATGGTCTTGTATACATGGACACAAAATGCTGAAATCCAGAGTCCAATAATTAATCCTCATAGGCATTCTGTTTTATGGTTGTTATATAGAGACCTGTCTCCTTCTCTTCCTCCTTCGGCCATCTTGATTGACCAGGCCGTGATGATGTAACTTCGGCGCGTTTAGTCCCCACAAGTGCAGGGGAAGCCAGGATTGCTGGGTATCCTGGCAAACAAAGCTGAGCTGTACATGCAATGCTTTTTTTGTCAGCTCCACAGAGCAATCAGGCAGATAATAGGGAATATTGCAGAAGGGACATCGTCTGACCCTTTCTGCAACAATGAGCTGCCTGATTAAAAAGATTTAAAAGTTGAACTTTAGTTCCGCTTTAGGACTAAGCTTGGAGTCTGCTGTTGCTACAATGCAGTGAATGGCTGAGCCTTGTAAGAGTCATTGAAAGTATTATCGAACAGATTTACTGCCTAACCCATGAAATATGCTGAAGCAATGGTATAGTTTGAAATTATGATTTATAAATGTTAAACCTACTCATGAAAAAACAGCAAAAATTGAGCAGCTTCTTGTCCACTCAAGTTTAATAAATGCCTCCAATTATTTATATTCTATTTACCCAAGGTTTGGTGCACTGAAAACAATGAAACAGGCAACATAAAACAGAGAAGCTGAATGGCTGCTTAAATAGTGCAGACTCCTATAAAACTATAAGAAACCATTTGCAATAAACACTAATAAATAGGCTTACCCACACAGTACAGTTTTTTGTGAATATTACTGTATCACTTTGAGGCAGTAAAAAGTTTACCATGATTAGCCACTTATGATCACAAGGAAATTTTGTTACTCCACTACAAAAAAACAAGGTTAGTTTATAGAAAAAATGTAATATACTTACCTTACCTCACACCAACTACAGTACTATATCCAATGCCTAGACAAGGGTGACTTAAAGAGTTTTGCTTCTTCTGGCAAAATTATGGGGAATGGTAGGTATCTCACTAAACATACTAACTAAAAATAGAAGGAAGGTCATGACCCTGCAGTATGAATGCCGAAGCAGAGAACGGTATATTTAATAATTTTTTAACCTAGAGGGTTTTTTTTTTGTTAACTTGGCAAGGGGGATAGGGGCAAAATCCTCAACAGACCTTTACCAACTTCACCTGTGCATGATGACAGCCAGTGTGTGAACAATCGTAAATTATTAAAATGGTCACATAGGATTGTTAAAATCAGTAAGGCATGGATACCTTCATTTTCTTGCTTGGCTAGCAAAGTCTACCCCAATACAGACCAGATAACAGGGGCAATGTGACTGTAATTTATCATTCTAAAATATTAATTACAAATAATCTCCGGGTCAATCTTTATTTGGCCACTATGCTATTTTTCACATTAGTTTATAGAAGTTTCCTATTATACAGTATATATAAAAGAACCAAGGTAACTATTGGAATAATTCCTCATTTTGCTGTTCATTATTTCGACCTGTACATTGTTTTTGTAACTTCTAATTTTGTTATCAATGGTATTTGTTTGTCCTACAATCTTGTGCTTTTAGCATTGAATATAAGACCTAACGTACAGAAAACAATCTAGTTTCCAAACATAAAATTTAAAAGCATACACAAACCAATATAACAATCCATAAGGTAAAGTCCTCATATGGGATTCCAATCTTTGGAGATACCATAGCACTTATTAAAAAGCTAAATAAAATATAAATCTAATAAGGCGATCTATCACTGTAAATACTTATGCTCTGTGACGCATTTTAACATTAAAGCAACATTTTGTAATAACCAAAGTTTATCTTCTGAAAAAAGTATGTGAAATAGTGTTGAAAGCTAAAATAAAATGAAAAGGTTGCGGCACTAAAATTACAAAACCAAATTATTGTCACATGTAAGTTTATACAATCTGTTAATAAAAGAAGTCAGACTGTAATGTGCAATGGACAAACCTGAGAGGAAAGCAATGACCAAATGCCTTATGGGTGTGTCTGAGCAAATTTCTATCTGCAGAACAATAGTACAGTGACAGCTGACATAATGCTTCCGGTTCTCTCCCCAGACACCCCCTGTGTTAAGTTTCTATTACAGTTGTCTGTCCCATGTCTGCTATTCTATCTGGCCAATGAAGTAAAGCTTTGTGGATGATCAGATACAGCACTGCAGTCATATATAAATGGCAGCACCCATACTGGAAAAAAAGGACTTTTTTAAAAGAACTAAAAGATTAAAATATAAAATAACCACACCGATAACCAATATTTATTCAGGAGCCTACATAAAAAGCTATAGACTGCCAATACCAGGGTTATTTAATATTGCAGTGCAAACAAAATAGTATTAAGTAAAGTAACTCATACCAATCAATGTTTCTTGTTCAATAATCCTAAAACAAATATTATTGTGCTATATATTCATTAAAAGAGAATTCACACAAATGACAATATATCAGTTGAATGAATTTGAGAATATTACTGCAGATTCACTGTAGCTACAACATATTATTGTGAACCTCTTGAAAAGTAACCATAAATATTATGATGCATTATTCTTTTTTTTAGCAAACAAGTTGCAGCAATGAACAAAGCCATCTCTGCAGGAAACATAAAATGAAAGCCACGTGGTACTACAGGCTGCAGAACTATAGGAGAATACGACTTTTAAATGAAAAGTAGACAACCACAGCTAACCGGCTACCAGTACTCAGGAGTGTTGAGCTTTATACAGCAGATGACCAGCACATCTAAATGATGATATATCCTCAGGGCTGATATGGGTGTTCTTCAAATCATTAATCAGCAGGAATTCTGATCAGGGAGACCCGCAACCATCAGCGGATGGGGGATGAAGCCCATCACATTTTTGTTTCATACAATCTATACAAAGGAAATAAATCATAGTTATAATTATCTTCAAAGACTGTGCACTGCATTCATGTAGAATATAGGTAGCAGGTGGATCCCAGGCTACCCCCACCCCCAGGAGTGTAGGTCATATGGACAATGGGCTCTGCTCCTTTTGTATTCTTCATTGGTAACTTAACTCAAACCCTAAAACCATATCAAGTTCTTGAAGCTACAAAAGCTGACCTAGATTCTCCAGCTGAGTGTCCTTTTTGATGGCATGTTCTTTAAAAGACCTGAACAAAGGGATCCTGAAAGCTGTGACAGGGTCACAAAGACAAAGGTCCCTCAGTGCCATGTCAGTAGAAATCGTAAAGTTATATTAAACCTTTCCAGAAGACACAAGTGGTAACAGAGCAAGACTCACATCAAAGTATATACACCGGCACATTATCAGTGTGGGGACACATCTGCAATGCGGCTCCTATCATCTCTAATTAGTAACATTCCGGCAGCCATACAAGGGTTAAGTTGCTAGCAGTTGTTCAGAGACAAGCCATTACTTCTATCGGGATAACTCACCGTGTAGATTTCAGCACCACATACAGACGGGTCAGCTCATTGGGGAGCGCTGCTGTGCTGCCATTCACACATCAGCATAGAGACTCCCTGCCATGTGCTGTGACAGCACCCTCTCCTCTAATGATCAGCACAGGAAAACGCCCTGTACATCCCCGGGGCAAGATATGGATCGCTATTCCAAGGCGATGCCCCGCACACTGATGACGAGGGATGGAGGGAGGGATTGCAGGCACTGCCCTCTCCTACAGAACCATAAGGTACTGCGCGGACCCAACACAGAACCATACATCACACAATGCATCTCATGATCACATAGAGGACAAAGCACTTCAGTGCCACACAAAGTATGAGAACACATGTGTACGATGTATATACAGCTCCCTATCACTCACACTGCCTGCACTGACTTCAATGATTCTTCTACACAATGCTCAATTAAGTTTAAAAACACAGGAAAATGTGGAAACAACCTACAGATGGTAAACCAAGCAAAGCTCTATAATAGCTCTTACACCCCCCACAAAGAAGAACAGTATAAGTTTACTGAGCACAGACAAAGCAAAACTACACAACATGATGGCCAGGGAAACATCAACAAACACACTGACCACACAGGGAATGCAAATAGAGGCTGCACAAATGTAGGAGAAATATATCCCAATGGTAAATATAATACGGAATACACAGACATAGATATCCATAACCCATACAAACAGTATAATACTGCCCCAATATACAACAACCAGAGGAATGTCCAGTAATAGAATATGATCCAGGTAAGTGTGCTAAAGCTACAATCAGTACAGTATAGTAAATAGTATTAACACCATAACACAATTATTATTACTAATACAATTACACAACTTATACCCACGATAATCAACCTAAACTATACAAAAGGTGTGCGGAAAGCCAACCATAAAATAGGGTTTGAGACAGAATGATCCTACTTAGGACTGCCATCCCATGTGCCACACAACCGGCTTTGTAATATAATAATGTAATATAATGATATGGCCTAATAATTGATTTATAGCCAAAGAATCCCAGGGAAGATCACATAAGAGTCAAAGATTGATTTTATTGTTCTATTTAGGGGAACATTCTTGTAGTCAATGCATGATGTAGCATTATAACACTTTAATCAGGGTTCCATTGTTTTTTTTGTGTTAAGGTATATACTGTATATATGACTCAGCTTGTTTGTATGTTTGTTCAGTATAGTAAATAAAGCTGAAATATTTTTGTGGTCTCTAGTATCTCCTAAAGGGTTAGCACATTATTACTAGTATAAAGGTCATTACAGATTTCATTCATATGGCCGATATCACAGTAGAGAAGTATTGTCAAAGTGTACTGGTTTCTAACATACTGTATGTGAATTGATCAGAATTAAAGGTCAGCTACCTAAAAATTCAGATCAAGGACATGATACTTTTTAGACAAAATAGTATAATAAATAAAATATAGCCCAAACAATATCAGTTTCCAGGCACTGCCTTACGATATAATTTAAGCAGTACATTTCCAGGGGAAGCACTTGCAGACATTGGGTCTACAGAGCATCCACCTATCATAAATATTTACTATATTATTTCCCAAATGTTGATCATTGCTGTACCAGAATCAATCTTTGCAGCTTCCAAGTACTGCCAAAACCTGTACTAAATGAGTGCATAACTACAGAACTGCATTGGCTGTACTAAAGCACATGTAATGTTAACTAGGAGTCATTCCAAAGTTGTTCTTGTTGGATGTTCTTTTTTCGTTTTCCGTGGATTTTTAATTGCTAGCAATGGCATTAAATACACTGCCGTTTCCATAATGGCCAGCATAAGCTAACATGTCCAATCCACTGGTTAAATCAATCATTTTGCTCCTTCTAGAACAAAGCTGTCCAACTTATAAACAGGGCATGTTTTCACGCCTTGTAATAAACCATAATTTGCTAGATTTACTGCTGTGTTAGGAGATCCTGGCCCCCGTGATCTAGGGATCCAGCTCTATTGTAGTGCATGCCAATAGCAGGTGCCCCCGGAGTGGGACAATCACACTTTCCTACAAGACTGTCACCTCCATACTACGGTATTACTACCAGCGGGTATAATCTTACGTTTTGGCAGACATTACTTGATGCATGTTGGGTAGCCCTGTCTAAAAGGATGGTAAAGTGAGTAGAGCCTGTGCTTTTTTGTTGTTTATCTGGTTAGTGTTTGAGAACCCAGAGACATGGATGGTGGTTAAGAATACACAGGTAAACATGCCAAATGCTCATTAGAGTTCTGTCCTTTCATGTGCTCAACTGAGTTTCTTACAGAGTTTGAAGATGAACTCCAGGCACACAGATTATCATACATATGCGGGAATTGTTTTACCTGTCAAAGAATATTGTTTATGTGTGTTAATGGATACTTAAACTTTATACACAGTAAAAAACAAACAATAAGTTATTAAATATGTTATCATGTCTACCCATACCAGTAAATAATGTTGAAAGTAAAAAAACACACACCGAGAAGCATGCACCATGCTTTTATACATGATATGTATGTAATCCTTGTCAAAGCATATACGATATTGCTTTTTTGTTTACAGGTAGCCCGTATATTTCAGATCTTTCATGGTATGCCAATTATACTCTTCACTTGTTGCAGTTAGTAATTTGTTCATCCACTCAAGTTAAAAATAAACCATGTTCTGCTCGTACATTGTAACAGAGTATTCTTCGTTCTGGCTGCTGTTCAAGTAACAGCTAATGGCAATGTACTAGACTGAAGCAAACACAATGAGGTGTGACTTAAACTTTGTGAATTACAGGGCTTGCATCAGGTAAAAAAGTGAAGATGAATTCATATATTGTGTACATTTTGAACTTAATATGTCACAAACATGGGCTGCTCAAATTCAGCATTTGATGAAAGAGTGAAGAATTACAAGCCAAATTACAACCCACTTACAATCTAATCAGACTTCCTCACTCATAACCTCATCACACGCAAGACTTTTC
This sequence comes from Pyxicephalus adspersus, assembly GCF_032062135.1. Lineage (NCBI taxonomy): Eukaryota > Metazoa > Chordata > Amphibia > Anura > Pyxicephalidae > Pyxicephalus > Pyxicephalus adspersus. The sequence continues at coordinate 53,765,027 of NC_092863.1, read as the reverse complement.
TAGAGGTATGTTTGCCATGGATAGGCCAAATTTTGTAAAACTTAATTAAATACAAATTTTTAAACTAATTCTTCAAAAACATATAGTTTGCTATCTATTTACAGTCAACGGACAGAAAACCTAAACCTCTATTCAGTACTGTAATAAGCCAAAGATAAAGGCTTCAATAATCATGGCTCTGATTCTTTAAGAGTTTGGTAGCATCCCGCCGCCCATGGTTAGATATTATTTCTTTGTATGTTGCTGCAATCCGGTTCATCCCAAAGATGTTATACCATACCCTGAGGCAACCATTGTTGGAGTGCAGATGGAAATGGGATTCATCAGACTAGATTATAATTTTCCAGTCATGAAAAGTTCAGCAATTATACTCTATACTACTGAAAGGATAGGGGTTGCAAAGGATGGTTTTACATTCTAAATGGCCTAACTGTGCACTCTGGTATTAGTAGGTCATCACAATTGTATTGATCTTATTTGTGCTATGGAGAAGAGACTACAATCAAATGAGTTTAATTTACTAAAGGAGTTCAGCAAGGTAATTATCAGCTTGCAATGGAATGTTCACTTATTCAAGAGAATGAGGTAAAATCCACTTGTAAATAATACCCAGTGCAAGGAAATGGGCATAAAACTTTAGTCCCACTTTGAACTGAAATTCAGCCAGATGTATACTGCAGACAAGGACAGGGGATGGTAGTCTTGTAATAGCTGCCTAGCTGTCAGATTTTGCTAAATTGTGCATGCTCAGTGCTGATTGTCAGGGAAACCCAGCAATCCTGGCATTCCTTGCACATGCTGAGAATTTATAAACTCCTGTGCACCTTTGGCCAATCAAGATTGCCAAATATTGTCTTTGGGAAGAGAGAAGATGGCTGTGCCCTGTGATGGAACTGGGATAGGCGAGTCACAGGTTTACTTCTGCTTTACTTTAAACATGTTAAATTTAGTTGCAAGGATAGGAGGACAGATCAGAGCAACAAACAGATTAGTTCATCATTCTTCTACTTCTCTTTTCATTGTGCAGTTACAAGATAGAGGAGGAACAATAACGTAAATGTTGGTGAACTGCAGCTAATAAAAATCAGGTCCCCTATCCAAACAGGACTGCACGGTGTAAAAAAAAAAACTCAGTCTAATCTCTGGACATAAAACACAAATTCTTTAGCAGGCAAAACAATTCCTGAATATATATTTTCTTGTTTGCTTATGTGTATTCAGTTATTTGCTTAAAGCTTCTATAAATTAAATCAGCCATTGCTGTACATACACAGTCTCTAAGTATTCACAATGCTACACAATGGTTGAGCTCTGCTGCTTCTTCTGACAATAGAAGTCACCTGAAACACTGAAAACAATATAATAGCGCCCTGGGCCTTACATCTCATCACAAGTGCTAAGCAGTCATTATAGTGATTAATGTATTCTTTCTCAAGTGTCTAATCTAAATGTATGGCCATATATTGAAACAAAAAATAGTAGCAAGAATATAAGTATATATAGATATATACCCTGCTTGTCCCCTTACAGGCCATACAATTATACCCTGGGCCTGGCAGGCGCTGCCATTGCAGTGTATATTAGCAATCACACATTATATAAATATCAATCTACATACAAATCATTAGATGGAGGCCATATGTATCCTCATATTCATGCATGGGAGGGCATTAGGCTGCCCAATATAATCTATGTGCCCGCCACTGATATCTGCAATGACTACCCAGCCATGATGTCCTAGCCCTGGACAGACATATATAACAATGGCTGCCATGGCTGTACACTGATATCAAATCAAGCCGGCTCCATGTTCATTTTAGAACCATATACACACAATGTATGAGCAGGTCGAATGACAATGCGAGCTCTTACACCCAGATTACGGTATCACCGCCAGGCTTACCCCTCAGTGTTGAGTAATGCTGGAAGATGCAGGTTATGTCATGCGGTTACCGGGCAGTCTCATTCCGCTGGCCTGGTCCTCCTGTCCCCTATCTCCCGGAGATACCAGGCACAATAAAGCGATGCATGACGGGAGGCCTCCTGCTGCCCGAAACAACCAGCTCACGTTTGCGGTAAAATAAACCTTAAATATCGGCCTTTCGACCTTGGGCTAAAGCACAATGCGGTGCCCCTGGGGTGACTTCGCAGCTTCCGGGCCGTACCCGGCTTGTAATCCTGTCACGGGAAACTACACGGGCTCAGGTGCAATGCGGTCACCATGGAAACGAGGTCACCCAGGAAGAAGCCGGGAGATGTAGTATCCCATACGGCCACTAGGGGGCTTTCAATAGCCCATGCTGATTGTACAATACAATTCTGTGTAGCATTGTGTACATGAGGTGATGGCTTTCCAGTCTCATTCTAATATCAAATATTGTTGAAAACAAAGTGTACTGAAAGGGACTTTGTTGGCAAAATTCATAGACAGTTCCAGCGAAAAACAAAGTAATTCCTATTGAAATATTTCTTTTAATATAAATTCTTATAAAATATTAAATTACATAAAAAGTTCCAGAACATTGAAACAAACAAATTTAATTAACACAGACACATGACCTCACACATTTCATGGGACTAGCCCACTTCCTCAGGAGGAATCGGTTCTATAATTGAAAGGATTTATCCATTAAAAACAATTCTTTTCAACATATATATACCATAAAATCCATATCTTGTATCAACACATATATGTAGAAAATCATGATAATTACCAATTTTTGAAATTTCCCCTCACATGTGTAACCATAAATTAAAATGTTGTGAACTCATTCTAATATCATCTATATTCCATATTTTTACATATATATTTATATATATAGTTTAATACCAATAAATCAAATTACTAATGTAAAAAGGAAAAGGGTTAGCAAGAGTTGCATGGAACTACAAGATCAACTATTGTAAAAATGTCATCTACACATTGCTTTATACAGGCTTTTTATTTATCATGGCAGGGGCATATATTTAGTCATAGCAGACTATGTGAATGCCATAGGGCCCAGAGCTGTCTAGCTACAGTGTGATTTATGCAGATAGGAAATACATTTAGTAATTTCAAGTAAAATCAATGAATACAAAGTTAGGAAAACTTTATAGAATTTCTGAGGGTAAGTTGGGCATGTTATGGTTTTGCTGTGGGGCGCCATTAAACATTCGTACAACCCTTAAAGGTGGGCAACCACCCAATGCTGCTAATGCTAGGAAAGGCATGTTCATGTGTGGGTATACAGCCGGCATTTACCTCCTATAACAAGTAGTAATAACTCCACAGTACAGATCACACAACTTTTATTAGCTAGAAATGTATGAAAACTCTGAGCATTACAGTTTGCATTTTTATTACACTAAAAACTAGCAGAATCCAAACATATATTACACTGGTAAACAAACATTTTCTTGCCAAACAGATTAAAGTCCTTTTAGGTTATGTTTGATCCACAGATTCCAAATATTGTATTAGTTTTGCTAGATTGGCTCTAGTATTTGAAATAATGACCACAATATTAACCTCATGAAGACTAATGAAATGTGAAAATTTAGCAAAATTTAACTAGATATGCCTATGTATACAAAATTTATTTTTTAAAATACTTATTGTCAATATATTCTATATTCAATATATTTACAGAACTAATCACAAAGAAGTCAGTAAAAATTCATACATAAACCAAAAAGGAAAAGAAAAATATTTTATTAACAATATTCCTGTATGAAAAGGTCCTAAACATTGAAAAAATGACGTCATCAACGGATAGTAGACATAGCTGCCAATAATGATTTAGATATATAAAAATGTTAAGCCAACAATGACATCATAACATAATTTGAATCCAGGGATAATTCCAGAAAAACAGATCCTACAATAGAGTATTCTTAGATGATTCATTTTGAAGGATGATGAACTGCTTCATCAGATCTCCAGATCCCCCAAATGTATGATCCAAATTATTTGTAATAGTTATACTTTGTTTAGGCCATCAAAGGATAGTCAAGTGTATTTAGATTTATCTAAAAAACGCGAAGACTTAGTGATTAACCCCCTAAGTATGTACCCAAATCAAAGGCAAACAAAAGCTTTCCAAATATACAAATCTGCCATCTGGGTAGCACTAAAACATTCCCTGGTGGAGAATCTTTCAGGTCTACGTGTTTCATTGGCAGCACTTGATTCTTCATCTTAGAATGTTTCAGTTAATGTCAGATTTGCTGCCTTTTAAATATACCCCATACTTACCACCTGAGAAGTAGTAAGACAATATATTTAATACAAACATTTAAAGAATAGTAAAATAACACACAGAGTACATGTTAATGTGAAATTTTAAGCAAATGAAACCACTGTAGTATATCACTTGTTCACATTAGCCTGTGTAACATTTATTATGATAAAAGAATGTTTTTACTGTCAATATACACCTTGGTTACTTTTGTAGTACAATAAAAAGTGGACGTCAATGTGCAAGAATGGAATAAACTGAAGCAAATAAGAGTAAGATTAGAAAAGGTGGGAGGGAATTAAAATCAAAATAATACATGGTTTTTAAAAGTTGATAACCGAAGGTGCAGCTTTAGAAAACCATAGTGTCACTCCTAATATACACTGCTGATAATGTATATGTTATGCATACATACACATATTGCTATATGATCCTACACATTTTTGTAATTTGTATGTAACAATATAACTCATCACGGATGTCCTACTGAATCTAATGCATCTTGTTGTATATGAAAACTTTGCACAATATTCTTTACAATATTCCTACAAAAAGCACACATTTTTGTAGAGTAAATTGATTCTGGTGTTCTATGCCATATGCAAATCACAGAGACATTAGAAATGTGTTTGGAAACTTACACAGCATCTAGAAGAGCCAGAGTGTTTGGAGGAACATATTATCATTGTAAATCATACGGTAGAATCACTGTACTGCAAATGTAAAGGGAAAATCCAACATTTAGATATTCATGAAAATGCAATGTAATAACGATGCAATGCACATTGCACTGCATACAGTTTCAATTACAGAAGAACAGGTCCCATTTGTAGCATCATGTGACAATAATATTCTAATTATGGGGTAGTGAATAGATTGTTCTCTGGCACTTTCCAATCTATCACAAACAGTCAATTAACTAAACTGAGTTTAGAAAATTACTAGGCAACAAGACAACACTTGTGATCACATAACACTAACAATAAACAATAGTGGTATATTGTATCTTCTTTGGAACAGATTTTGGGTGAATAGGAACTTTAGGTAGATGTAAAAACTCTATAAACAAGCCGGGTTATTATTGCAGAAAATCCACACTGCATCTCTTATGCAACAAAGAAACTCTTCTGCCCATGTTTGTTCCATTTCCATTTACAATGTGCATTGATCTCTTGTGCAGGAACTCGTTCATTAACCAATGTGGCCGCAGATGAAGATCCCAGAAGACTCGGAAAAGATGTCGATACTGTAACAGGAGTTTGTAGACATTGCATCCCTGGAGATTAGATACATTTTGTTCTACTTTAACAAACTGACAAAATATAGAGCCTGACATTCCCAATCCCTTGTGCAACTGTCATTCTGTTCCAAACTTGGAACAAGTATGTAGATCACATGTTTTGACATCTTATTTTGCATGCTTATTTTAGATCAGTGACTTAGAAAGGTTTCATAGTTATAAATGTTATGGTGCTTTATGCAGACAGCCTAGAAAAACAGTAAATAATCAATAGGCTCCAAATAGCCTCTTAAAGGCACTACATCCCAAAACTGACCAAGCAAATACAAATATACAGAAATGTATGGGACTTTTTTGGTACTATTACCTTATGTAAGGTACTTACCCCCGCCAGCGATCCCATGTCGTCCTTGCCCATGGCAACCCAAGGGATCCCCGGCAGCATAGAGGAGACCGCTGCAGATGGCAGAAAGGGCGGGGCTGCCGCCAATCTGCTCGCAGCGTGTCTCCTCACTCTGGTGGAGGGATCCTCAGCACCCCTGCAGTAGTGCACAGTGCTGCAGGCGCCCTCAGCATTCCTGCGGGCGTGCACAGCACGGCCCAGGGGTTCAGTCCTACTATTCGTGCCTCTTGTACCCCTGTATATATAGTTTGAATTTCCTGCTACCAAATCGTCCCCAAGGGATTTAATATTATGTATGTTTCCTCCAATCCAATAGCGCCAGGTGGCGCAAAGTGATTGGGTACTCTGCCCATTTACTGAGACCCTGTCATTAGCACCCTTGCCCATTATAGCATTGTCCCTGACTACGCCATCTGCCTCATCCTTTTGTACCCCGCTTATTTGATTGATCTTTTGTGTTTTGACCTCGGCCTTTACCTGGATTACAGAATAATGTTTATTGAAAGTATACCCCAGAGTTGGTTGTGATTTGTGTGCCCGGGCGCATTACACCTTAAACAAATGTATGTATTGTATAGGTAGGGGTGGTACACTGATTACCTAATGCACTGATATGATCTGAAATTTGATCATTAATAGCTTGTCAACTAGCAGGAACTCTTTCACTAGCGTCTGCAAAACAGAAAAAGGTAATTTTTTTTGTCTTGCATTTTTGGATAGCAATTCAGGTTCAGAATTGATAGTTTCACCAGTATCATATTGTCTTTGAAAAGGTTGCTTTATACTTTTAGGTTTATCTAGGATTCATGATTAACACAGGAGAGAGGAGAGGGCACTTCTAATCTTTGCTGCCTGCACACCACATGCCTCCAGAGTATGGGGACCATGTATCACACTAAATATTTGCAAGAGTCCGTATCTCCGAAACAGCTGCAAGATGCTAATCTGTAAGAGCAGCATTGTATTGTATTGATATACCTCTGCATCTGACTGGTCACTGGTCACAGAGACCAGCAGACTTTGGACTTCTCCTCCTGTCTCTCTGGTAGATCTTTTGCAATTCTTTTGTTGTAACATTGTAGGACCTAAAAGGAGATATACAGAACAGGGTTAATGTAAAAAAAAGCATCAGAGACACTGCACAGGTGGAAGAGAGGGAGGCTTAAGGGGAGTTTAAAGCTGGAAAGGACCTTAAAATTACAAGTTAGGGGGGTACTAAAAAGTTGTATATGACATTTTAGAATTGTACAATTCTATATACAATTGTACAGGGATGCAGTACAAATTTTTACATTTAAAATTTAACAAATAGCTTGGCTTATATACAGCAGCATTCAGGTGGTTTTACCAACACAGCACATTTTTTTTGGAAAAGGCCTGCAAACAGAAATTGTGTAACAGTTTTCTGAGGCTGTCCCTGTTCTCACTGGTGGAAAAATGTCATGTCACTGTTAATTTCTATCAAATTCCCATTACCATTTAAGATACTGCAGATCAAAAAGCAATCTAAACATTGGTCAATGGTATATTATAAAGCACTGTAAAACTGTCAGGTAAAATGGCTTAGGTGTTTAGGTTTTTTTATGGACATGACAGCAGCTAAAAGAGCCAAATCCACACACAAAGTAAAATAAAAAACAGATTTAAAAACAATAAAAATGTTTTAAAAACCCTGCCACTGTATATTGGTATGGTCATTTTTTGTTTAGCTCTGCCTATTCTTCGAATACATTGATACTATGGTTGTTCAGAGGCCCCATATTTAGAGTGAAGAGGCTTTTTTTTTCAAATGGCAATTTATTGGCTATGCTAAATCTACTTATCAGGATTCAAAGGTCATGCATTTTGATTCAAAAAGTCACCTCGTTGAACCATTGGACTGCAAACTAAAAAGGATCATTGCAAAATCAAGGTCACAGCAAATTAAGGTCCTATTTCTAATGAATTGAGGTTGAGGTGAGTGGATCATCACAGGCACAATTACAAAGACTACATGCCAGTTTAGCCCATCACTGTTAGGAGTTCTGTTTTTTAGAACAAATCATTAAGGGTGCTTTTCATTAAACAAGAACAAATGTTGAAACTTGGATTTTTTTATGAATAAATTTTTAACCATATTTCAACAGTATGGAAGGTATTTGAAGCAACCCTGTTGTAAAAAAAAGTCAGCAACGATGGTTGTCCTTGAAGAAGATACATTATACTGACCTATCCTCTTACTGCCAATCTTTGCCTGGAGAATGCTCTTCTGATACACTTCCACAAGTCTTGGTTCCTGGTTACCACCCAAGCACCCCAAGGGCAGAAAGAGTTACACAAGATGAGGGTTTTAGACAACATAGTGCTTTGGCTAAATATGAAGTGGGGGCTGAAATACACAGCATTACAGCTTTCTGCTATTCTGTCATTTGGGGCCCTGGGCAATGTCTTAGTTTGTCCAACCCTGAAGCCAGCCCTAATTATACAACATCCTGCTGACCTTGTAAAGAGCTCAGAGTGTACTTTGGACGTAGTCAGTCACAAAGAACTTAAGGTTAACTGAGAGAATGATCTGATCTCAGCACAGCGGCAGTGTACTGCAATGGCCTATGCAATGTTTAGGGAGCAGAACTAAATTGGACCAAGATTTCTATCACAGGTTACTATTGATAATAATATGCTAGCCTCCTCCAGGGCACTCCTATTAAACAAAACCAAACCTGAAATGTTTATTTACACAATTAAGTGAGTTGTGTACACAGAACAAGTATGCACCCAGAGAAGTGAAGTGAAAACGCCTGATTTGCATGGTTATTCTGGACATGTCTGCCTAACACTTATTTACAGCCTTTGTTCCAGGGCTGCATATTCAATTTAATTTAGGTAAAGCACAGGGCACAGAATGCTACTCCAACAATAAATACACCAAGGGAAAGCCAACCTAAATGAGAATTTTAACATTTTTAGGGTGATTGTAGACGTATTAGTGTGCTTGCAACAATGGAGTTAAGTACTGTGCATGATACTTTTATTTTATTTAAATTAACAGCCACATTTCTAACCCAATTCCTCATGGGTCCCCCCAATTTTTCTCATTTTTTTTTTTCTCATTTTTCACATTTTGGTGCTTGGAAAATCATGTACAAAATGAAAAAGAATGACACACGGTGCAATAACAAAAAATATCACTAGATGGCACTACCTCCACATGACATAATTTGAATCCTTTATTGGTGTCTGACAATTGGTGTTATTTGTTAAAAACACTATTTACTGGTGACAAATTAGGATAAAACCCCCTACAGTTTTCTGTTATTCAAGGTATGATACATTTCTGCATTGGCAAGGCATGGAGATATATTTTTATTTTATGCAGTAATCTATTCAGCAAAAAAAGATGGATGTTGGAGAAGAGGTTATAATTTTAACCTTTCCTGGTACTCAGTTTTGTGTATGTGGGAAAAGGGACTGCTAAAAATAACATTATCTACATCCTTTTTTATTTATTGCACTGTTTTAAAATCAGAAAAAAATGGAAGAAGTAAATCATAAAACTAAATGTGCTCATTTTTATTTTATATATTTGTTTTTTTTTAAACAATAAAAATGTTTTTGGACTTTTGAAACTGTATGAATTTTCTTTTATGACTTGCTGTGAGCAGAAAAACAGGAGCAGGAATTGTTGCATGCAATATTTAAATACCAACTTTACTTACCTGAAATGGACTTGAACTATGATACAGCTGATTTTATTTGCATTATACTGCAGAATTATTAATTCCCTAAAAGTTTAAATATATTTTAAAACATGTATTTGAATAGTGCAAACTGTGCTGCATGGTTAAACTTTGTTTTCAATTTTAAAAATTAATTTTTTTTATACACAAATATACTTTTTTTTTCTAATATTCTGAGAAACATGGACAACGTTCCAGCACAAGTATGTATGCGAAGGACAAGTTCCTACCCTGCCTAGTCTTTGTTCCCTGCTTCTTTGCATACATAATGATTTTTAAAATGAACAAATTCCAGTATTTGGAGATTGGACCTTTGCTATTATATCACAGAGGCCCATACATTGGGCCAAAAAGTGGGACAAATAAGAAATTTGAGATTGAGGGATTTGGTTTGAAAAGATGGACTCCCCCTCTAAATTAGGAACAGTTAGGATCTCGCTCTCTCTCTCTACATATATATCAAACTATAACAAACTGTACTGTAACCATTTTTTCAAATACATTGGCAAATGGCATGTCCTTGTCACATCCCCATGTTTACAGAAAAATGAAGAATTAAAGGGCAGAAAATGTTTTATTAAACCCACCTGCAATTTGTTTTCCATCACTCTATTATCTGTATACTAGCGTTTTAAAAGAAAAAAGGCAATAACATAAATATTGTGTGAACAAGGCAGTAGAAAGAGGGCAAACCAGATATTTGCCCAGGAACCTGTCTTTCTCCAGTCTACAGAATAAAATAGCTTGCAGTATGGTGTAATGCTGTGCTTCTGTGACCTTATTCTGTGTAAAACAGTAGTATAACATTTTTTGGTACTTAAATACATATGTTATTTTAGATTGTGTCTGTTCGTGGATTTCATGTGACAGCACATTGTAATCCAAATGCTACTTGCTGCATGCACTGAACGAATAAGTACAGTTATAGATTGATTGCCATGATCAAAGATTCCATTGTACTACCAGTGCCAGAAAGTACACAGAATCTCAAGAAATAAAGAAAAAGAAATAAATGGCTTGTTCCATATTTTATCTTCCAGTTGGTCATGATTAACTGATGCTTTTGGCAGAAAAATATTCATTCACACCTAATGCTGAACAGCTCATCCTGAGTAGATAAAATGAATTCTTTGCATAGTATTTTCCCTGCAGAAGCTAGGCCGGGCCTGTCCCTGCATGCTAGGAATCTCAGAGAAATATTCCGCTTCAGACGAAGTTTGTGAAAATCTCTCTCTTTTTCCATAACTATTCACCTCAAAGGTGGGTTCATCGTTGGAGTTTTAATGTGGAGATTTTATTACTTCTCATAGTTTTAGATTTTTTTATTTACTTACTTGTGGAGTGATGGATTTTTGGTGCTGGAGAAATTTGGTTCAATCTTTAAAAGAAGACTGTGATTAGAAAACATTGAGGCTGTCAAAGTTACCTTCCAAAAACTGCTATTTGCCTGGCTCACTGTACCCCTTTTTTTCTCATCTGCATATTCCATTCAGGTACCACACTGCCATCCACTGCAGCCATAGCCGGGTGGAAACACATGCCCCAAATTGTTCCCAACTGTTCCCATTCATAATCATTTAAGAACACAGTTGAGCTTGCAGTAGCATGCTGCAGTGAACTTCAAGTCTGAAATGTATCGAAGTCTAGAGAGACTGAATGTGATTTTTATTACACAGTATTTTTTATAGCGCCATCATATTACACAGCACTGTACAAAGTCCATAGTCGTGTCACTAGCTGTCCCTTAAAGGGACTCACAATATAATGTCCCTACCTCAGTCATATGTCTTTAATACAGTGTAAGCTCAATTTTGAGGGGAAGCCAATAAACCTTACTGCATGTTTTTGGGATGTGGGAGGAAACCGGAGTACACGGAGTAACCCACACAAACATCGGGAGAACCTGCAAACTCCATGCAGATAATGTCCTGGCCGAGATTCGAGCGCTGCAACAGTCAGAGCGATAACCTCTGAGCCACCGATTACTGCATTACCATTAATTTAGACTGTGATAAAGATGCCTCTAGTGATGATAAAGGTGCCAACATGATGATTTTATTTTGCAGATACAATTTCCTGATTTATGGGCTCTTTTGTTCTCCCTAATGTCTTCTTAAGTCCTAATGTCTTCATAACATGCACACTGCTGTGGCAATGCTGCAGAAGCTGGATAAGCCTGTAGATTGTTGTCACTGTGAACCAGGGTTCAAAATGACTGCAAGAATCAACATGAAATTTGTTAGGTATTAAATGTTTTAGGAAAAGATAAGAAGCGGAGGTTTATAACTACTTTAACCTATGCAGAATGATCATTTTGATCTTGATTTGTGGTAGGACCCAAAATATGTGAAACCTTATTAACGGAGGAAGCAGATATTAATCAGAAGAATTCCCACCTGAATTATGCATGTATGCAAACTGAGCTAGATTCGTCGCTTTTATATTGAAATATAATTCAACATTTTGCTAAGACTAATGAATTAGTTTACATGAAAAGGAAAAGACCAGTGCCTCATTATGCAGTTCATTCGGGCTCTGTAGATACAAGGAATCACATTTATCCTCACCTGTGTCATAATTGCCAGCAGTACCTGCTGTGTTCATTTTTCAGAACAGGAACAGGAAAAAGAACAGATGTTACTTTTGCATATGTAATGTAAAGTGGCTTTGTTCTCTTTGCTGCATTTAAAAAAAGCATACATGAAAAATCTTTTGTATAAAAAGACAACAAGAATGCTAATATGTGGCCACTCCTAAATGATCATTAAGCACCTACTTTTCCATCCTCAAAGATTAATCTAGTGAGTATTTGAGTCACAATAGTATTATTTACATGAAACTAAGCCTATTTCTTTGGAGCTTTTATGCGGTTGCTTGTATAATACCATACAGTTCTGCCAATTCATATAAAGATCTCTATGTGCTTTCCTGATGGCTATATCTGTCAAAAATGATTTATCTGGAAACATGAATTGCTTTCATTTAAAATCAGGCCAAGCTTCTGTCTATAGAGCTACAATAAAACAAGATAAACAGGAATACACTGTCCAAGCAGACCCTACTTGGGAGGAGGCATACCATGCAAACTGCTTTACAAATGTCATATTTTGTCTCAGACTAGTACAACTGTTGAGTCGGGCAAGAATTATGTGATGTGTGTACATAGCTCAGTGTCCCCGTATAGTAATTGTAGATAAGATTGTAGAGAAAGATTGCAGTTCAAGTGGTGACCAGAGCTGGGAGAGATGATGAGACACTGTTATTGCCTAATATGGAAGGGATTTCACTACTTTGTAATTTGGGCCCAGATCTATCATATCCTATAGACCTATAATATAGTGGCTGGGGTTACAGGTGTGTAGTGGTGGTGCCCTCCTGACTGTTGCAGTGCTGCAATTGATCTTACATAATTTAGGAGGATGACACGCTAGAACTGGTAAATCAGAACTATACTCAAAATGTTCCCTCTGCTCCTATAGACTTGCCACACCATTAATATTTCCTTGAACAGAATTACACTCATGATCATTCATATTCACTCTATGCAGAAATTCAGAGAGAAGGTGTATACAGCTCATCTAATCAGAAATAATAGTGACTGGACATGACTGCTATTTCGGTGTGCTTACTCTTATTAAACCCTGATACCCTTCACCAGCCACCAGCAACCAGGTACAAAAAGTGAGGACTATTTAAAAAGAGGTAGTGAAATGCATGCAGCATAGAATACCTCTCAAAGAAGCTAGGACAGGTAAGTTTTAATTACTTAAGTTTAGTAGATGAGTTCAGTTAGCTTCTAAATATTGAATGTGGAAACAAAAAACATGTTTTTTTATGTTTTTGTTTTTTACATTTCTTTGTGTGATTGGATTTCCTTCACCGTAGTTTTTTTTCGCTGTATTCACTAAGTTAAACATTATTATTATTAGTAATAAATAATGTTCTAAAGTAAACAGCCTAAACTCCTTTAGTAAATCAACCTCATTGTCACTAGAAAAAAATTGTGGTTGATATATAAAAAAACACTTAAAAATAGAATATGCTTTAACCTCATTGGAATAAAAACACCTACTGGACCCACTGCAGTAACCGGTGCCTTATCACACTGTATATTCCAATATCTATCCCACAGCCTTTGCTTACCTATTCTTTAGAGAGTAGTTGTGTTTATGAACATGTTGTATGTGACTGTTACATTTCTGCTACTCATTTTTAGTTGTTACAGGATGTTGGGTTGTGTATTTGTTTACCCTATATGATTGCACTGTTATCATTGCACTTGTTTATTTCATTCATTCCCCTCCTTCCCCTTATCCCCCTTTCTTGTTCCCGCTTATTCCCCTCTTCCCTATTTTTATTTCTTTTAGATACATATAGTTGTGTATTGTACTTACTTGCCAAAATTGTATATAAAGAATGGAGGTTTAAACCCCTTAAAAAAAAAAAAAAAAAGAATGGGTCTGTCTTTATCGCTGCGGCAGAATACAGAATGGGAGCACAAAGCTTCCTGGGATACCCACGTCATCCATCGTGGTTTCGGGCATGTGCAGAAGGCTACATCACCTGATCTTGTGCCTGTGCAGTGCGAAATTAGGTGACGTAGGCAGAAGCCAGAAGACGATGAAAGAAGATGGCGAAGGGTCAGGACCAAGGCAGATTACAGGACGGAGCAGGAGTCAATCCAGGAAAGCTCAGAAGGGATCAAGGGATCTGGGGAAGTAATAGTAAGTTATTTTTTTTTTGGGTTCTGCTTTAAGCACCTGTACCTCCATACTCTCTTTCTGTTCTGTTCCAAGTGTCCAGAGGTACTTTGCTAAAAAAAAAAAAAGAAAAAAAATTAAAATATATAAAGTATAAATGAGCTTTGGTTAGGCTACGTTGCATACTGCCATAGTTATGGTAAGGTAAATACAAAGATGAAAAGATAGCAACCTCTTTGATTTAACTTTGTATAAAACCTTTTTCTTCCAATAATGCTTTCACTCTGCAGGATAAAATAAGTAGACAGTTGGAAAGAAGCCTTGGCCTGCACAATTCAAAGCACATTGTCTTCTAGTCACAAGGAATGAAAATAAACATGCAAGGTTTTGTTGTGTCTAAGCTGAATTTGAGCAACTGGAAATTGTATGCACCAATCTATTAGTCACACCACCAGAAAGAGCATAAATGACCAACTTCTTCTGAATTAATTGTTTCCATGCCATTGGCTCATTCTCAAAGGAAGAGTGGTTACTTCAAAGCATTCAGTTTTATTCTCTATTAATAGCTTATAAAAGGCAGACTTAGAAGCATACATTCTGTGGAAACATCTAGTTAATTTGAGTAGTTACCTCAATGAACATTTTTGTTTTTACTTAAGACAGTGGTTTAAAGGGATGGAATGTTAATAAGTGAGAATTCAAAATCAGCCAATAGGGTTGTTTGTTAAAGCTGGTACACAATTCGGGATCAGCAAAATCTTCTTTTGAAAGCATTCTGAACATCTTGTGTGTTCTGATTCTTCCATCTTTGTCTGGCAAGAAAGCGGAACACTGATCCATTTATAGGTCAAGAGGCTTCTACAGCAATGTTTTGTTGTTAAGAAGTGTTTACTGGACCTGATACACAATTAAAGACTTTGTGTTTCTGCAAAATAATGAAGTATTCAGGAATAGAACATCTTTTTAGGGTGCTCACATTCCTAATTTCTGTTTGGGAGACATTGGTTAGAACAATTACATTTTGTTATGTGTTTGGATTTTTTTCTTAATTATACAAACTAAATACTAAATACAAAGTCCATAGTCATGTCACTAACTGTCCCTAAAATAAGCTAATGTCCTTACCATAGTCATGGGTCATTAACGTAGTCTAAGGACAATTTTTTGAGGGAAAGCCAAATAACCTAAATACAGTTGTTTTTGGGAAAAATATCTGAATTAGCCAGCAGTTGCTACCTTTGGCTATGCCTTCATTCTAGGTTGTCACTGTTCTAGAGAAAGTTGAAAAATTAAAAAAAATTATGTGATCTTCCATTTTAGAGAACAGTGCCTGACAGTGCCCTCATTATTCCAATGCTAACATCATATGCCATTTTTGTTATATTGATTTTCTTTAAAAATAGGTAATCACTCAGAAGCCTTGGGTAGAAAATTAATGAGATGAGGCAAGGTAAATTTGACATTATATTTTATTGAAGGACACAATCATTGGGTGCATTTTTACCTTTTTTTGTTTTAGTGTAGTTAATTTATATGTAACCATCACCATCAATTCTTTCCAATTTTTTGCATGTATTAGGTGAACCGTATCTCTGGAAATCTTCCATTTGGGGCAATACATGAATCCCCTGTCCGGCCCTTTGATTAGCAGTGTATGTAACGTTGAGCCTCAGCAGCATCCAAACACTATAAGCGGGCATTTGGCTTCTTACCCTTGCCAATGCCAAGCAACTGGAGCAACATTGTGGGGGATGACGGGAAATCCAAAAACCTCAGGCCTTGGGGGATTATGGAAGATGCTATAAAAATTGATCACGCAGAGACAGAGCTTGCAGGCGAGTAGGAAATAAAGTAGAAAAAAAAAAAAAAAATGAAATTAACCCTTGTGATTCTGGGCTAGCCCCACTGCAAGGGAATATTTGTACTAAATCTAGAATTAGACTTAAATATTGTCTCTGGATAAAGAAATAAAACCTTCACTAGACAAGGTTTATGGAATCTATCTGTTTCTATCAAAATAAAAATGTAAAAACTAATAGTAGATCCTGTGAAGTTAATTATTGTTGGAATAAGAAAAACCCATAAGTGACATATAACATTACTGTAACTGAAAAGTATCTGCTAATCACATTTAAAGTTGTGCTATTAAATATCAAGGTGCTGAATGTGCTGAGTATAACATGTAACAAGGGTATCTATTGATAGAAAATAGTCCATGTTCAAACCTCAATGTAAATGAAAAACGACAGGTTTATAGTGGACAAACAGCTGTGCTCCTAATGATAGTGATGTATAGAGCGTACAAAGAGCTCTTTGGTACCAGGCAGGTGTCTGGTTGGCTGTCTCTCCCATTAATGAAAATAAAACACAGCACAGTCAGCTTACTGCCGAACGCTTGCAGCTCACATATTTTATAGGAAAATTAGCATAACTGTGAAGAACATTGCTAGTTTATAGCATTGCTTTATATTAAACAACACAAGGTGCTAATTTTACATAAAACACACATTATTCATGGGCAATTACACAATTAAAAGGCACATTTTGTTTTTTGCATACATTGTAAATAATTTTGTATTTAATGTAAATGCAAATTCCACAAGGAAAAGTCAATACTGTGAAAAATGAAGGGCGCTAGATTTCATGGGAAATTAAAATGCAGTTTAACTTCTACAATTACATTTAAAAAGCTTTGTGGCTCGGTGACATCTTGTATTGCTAGAATAAAATATAATTTTCATAAAAAAGCAGAACTCCAGGCTAAAAGATATAACTTATCTCTTTAGATATAATACATTATCTGATCACTGCTCCATAAACTATTACTTTACACAAGATAACTTTTGCTGTACTTTTGGCTCACTCATGATATGAAAGCTGCAGATCTCATACATGGAAGCGCTAGTGTTAGTTTGTTAGTGTAGGTCTGTTTTATTTTGGCCAGTCAGAATAGGAAATTATTGTTTTTTTGGTAAAATAAGATTTCCAGTATAGTCTAATTTTAGAGACTAAAGCCTATACCCCCTAAAACTAAATATAAAAAAAAAATCGTGTAGACCCCACAATTAGGTGAAATAGCAATAGTTCACTTAAAGTGGACCTCTCACCAGGATTTTTACTTTACATAAATGGGTAGACAATCCTAAGATTTCCCTTTTCTTTTCTTTTTTCGGTGTATTAACTCCCTTTTTTTTGTTTTTAGAGTGGGAGCACAGAGCGTCCCATGCACCCCCTACCT
Organism: Pyxicephalus adspersus; assembly: GCF_032062135.1. Lineage (NCBI taxonomy): Eukaryota > Metazoa > Chordata > Amphibia > Anura > Pyxicephalidae > Pyxicephalus > Pyxicephalus adspersus. Next base: position 53,747,510 of record NC_092863.1, on the reverse strand, counting down.
GGCTGCTACTTCTGCACATACCCAATCTAGGAAGGAGCTTTTTCTTCAATGGGGGAAATAAATGACAATCTCGTGCATGTGCAGTGAGATTGGCACTCTTTTTTTCCCCCATTTACAGCAGGCTACATCACCTGATCTCATGCCTGCGCAGTGTGAAATCAGGTGACACAGACAAGAAAGCAGATGTGGGAGCCTGACACTTCCTCCATGCCAGGAAAAAGGTGGATAACTGGAAGGTGCAGGACACAATCCAGAAAACCTCCGGGGGGGATTGAAGGATCTGCGGAAGTAAAGGTGAGTGAGTTTTTTTTTCTTTTTAGTTTACTTCCGCTTTAATTATTCTGACAAAAAGTTGAACAAAGCTGAACACTATTTTGCTTATTCCCAAACATAACATGCAATTTTTTTTAAATTTATCCATAACGTATTTTCTAAAGCAAATATTCATTTAAAAACAATTGTGAAATGAGTTTATGTATGTACAAAACAATATTCCCAAAACACACAACAGCAGAAAAGTCAGTTTTGTCATCTCATGGATATAAAAGACAATTGTTAATCCAAATGTTTAGAAATAGAGACAGTTAGTATTTTTGCAATGAACAGAGAATCAATGATTATGTAGTTAATTACAGTTTGTATATTCTTTATTTTTTGGGGAAAATGTACTGAAATAAATCAGACTTTAGAGGGGTTGATCATAGTATTCTCTATGGTTATAAATATGCTGGGAATATATGAGACTGTGCTTTTGGGTGACATTCATTATGATAATTAAAACATTAAATAGCTGCTTGTGTGGAGCGTCCTTTCACTTGTAGCAGTGTGTTGATGACGAACAGGCGTGAAATTTCATGGTCTGCTTGTAAATTATAATCTCCACTCAGATATTTTTCATATGTTCAAGTTAGGAAGACTTTGAAGAACTTGGCAACATTTTCAGAGGCTGGTGGCAAAGCTATATTTTTCAAGATCCATCAACGGAACACATGCTGGGGTTTGACATAAATGAAAATAATATCTTGAGCATATTGATTTTGATGTCTTAAATTCCACATGCCATATTACTACAATGTATTCCCCTTTACTGTGGGGTTGCTGTGTTTTTAAGAATTACAAAAATGTTAAAAAGAAGCAGAACCTTTTAATTTTATACCCCAATATACCATATAGCTGTGTTTTTTACCTACAGTATTCGTATTTCAATACTAAGAATATAATAATATCTTTAAAGGGATAATGTCAAATAAATAACTAATAGATCAGCTAGGAAAATGTTATAAATCTGAATGGACATGAGGAGCAGGTATTTCATTTTGTTACTGCATATCTTCCTGAAATTGCAATTATTGTACTTGTAGTAGGATGCAGACATATTCAGCACAGAACCTTCTTTGTATTTGGTGAGGAATAAGGTGCATGTGTTGCATGTAAACATTTTTTTAGTGCCAGGGTTTGCCTTACATTTTAATTATTATTTTTTTATAAGTTTTAGGATTTAGTTTAAAGTTAAATTCTAGAATGTGAAAGCTAGGGTGAAATGTTAACTGTAGCAGTTAGATTATTTTTTTATATTATTGGTTAGGGTAATTGTTATAGTTTAAAGTTGAACTCTAGTTCTACCCTAAATCTTGCACAGGTATACAGTCTGCTCTCTTGTATCTCCCTATTTAATGGATAGAGAACTTCCAGCTTCCATTATCAAATGCTTGGTAATGCAAATATCTAATCAGCCAATCACATGACAGCAACATAATGCATTTAGGCAGGTAAACATTGTCAAGACAACCTACTGAAATTTAAACTAAGCATTTAAAGTGATTTTAAATATGATTGATTTTAAAGGTGTATTTATTTGTAGGTGATTAAAGTGATTTAAATGTGACATTGTTGTTGGTGCCAGAGAGGCTGGTCTGAGTATTTTTGGAAACTGATGATCTGCTGGGATTTTCATGCACAACTATCTCTAGGATTTACAAAGAATGGTCTGTGATCAAAACACTTTCAAGACCAACCGCCCATCTGATTGCCAATATCCTCCTTGCAGCCCGCATACCAATAGCATGCTACTAGAAAGCCTTTTAGTAATATACCATTAGATTTTACCAAAAATACATTGAATTGGGTGATGACAAATGATAAGCTGACTTGTTTATTAAGGATAAAATGTCATTTTTCCCAAAAACATGAGACCCTTTGATATCTTATCTCTCTTCCTAAGACATGGTTAGAGGAACCCATCGTCACCCCCCTTTTTTTCCCTTCCTCTCCTTTTCCAAAATGTTTCTTAAAATATTATTTTTTTTGTTAGTCACAGTGGTTATTTGGAGTTGACTATCTCCATAAATCCCATTGGATGGGAGGAGTAGACAGGGAAGTTCTGCCTTCAATATAATATCAAGACTTGAAAAACAAGTTTAGCGAACTTGAAAGTCATATAGCATTTCTTTATTGGAGAAATTATAAAATACATGGTTGTATAGGTATTGATTCACATTGAGTTGATAAGATTACTAGATTATCAAAACTTCTTCATGTAATTTACTAAAATTTTCTGTGCGATTGAAAAAGATATGTTCAGCTCTTTTATTGTTGGAAAATTATTGTTCTATGTGCCTCCAAATTTGTCTCCAATATTTTCTGTAAAATCCCTAAAAAAAAATTAAATATTTGAAATACAAAGAACGGTCTGAAAAAGGAAAAATATTTAATAAACGGCATTTTTCTGGGCAAAAATGCCTTGTTGATGTCGAAGGTCAAAGGAGAATACCCAGACTGGTTTGAATTGATAGAAAGGCAAACCGTAGCTCCAATAACCACTCATTACAACAAAGATATGCAGAAGAATTGCCATTTCTGTCTGTTAAGAACAGGCACCTGGAGCATACAGTTAACAATGGCTCACTAAAATTGGAAAAGAAAAGATTGGAAAAACTGCCTGGCCTCATGATTCTTGATTTTTTTTTTAATCATGAAACCATCATAACATCTATTCTACCTTGTATCAATGGTTCAGGTGGTAACTTGAAATAGGGGATATTTTCCTGGCACGCTTTAGGCTCCTTTGTAATAATTGTGCATCTGTTCAGTGGCACAGCCTACCTTAATATTGTTCCCAACCATGTTTATCCCTTTAAGACCTCACAACTTCTGATGGGTACTTCCAGCAGGATAATGCATCATATCACAAAACTCAAATCATCTCAATCTAAGGACAAAATGGGTTGATACCAGTATTAGCAAGGTGTGTCTTATAAATAAACATATGATGTAAAATAGTACATGGGAAATCTGCACATTTTTGGAGTAAGAAGGATTAAACATGACAACAAAAGTGAACCTTACCTGGCTTAACTTAAAACCACACTGTGGTTCCAGTAAATGCCTTTATAGTATTCAAATAAAGGGTTAGGTGTTAGCATATATATAAATGTAAACAGTATACATGCTTACTAAGTTTAGATTAGTTTCTTGTTTGCTATGATGTCAGATCAAACCTACAGACCCCCATTAAAGGTACAGGTAATTACTAGTGTTTGTGTTCGAATTCAAGTTGTCTTTATATTCGACCCGAATATAGACATTCGAATTAGACGGCGCAAATTCGGCGCCCTGAATTTTGGAAGCCCCCTTTAACAAGGTCACTCCCAGATGTCTAACCATGGGGTTATGTACCTGTGTACTTATTCCCCATGATTGGACATCTGGGAGTCACCTTGGTAAAGGGGGCTTCTGGATCACAAATAAGTCAGTGACTTATTACTGGAGAGAGCTCTGTTTCTTGCTAAATAAATTCACAAAATGCTTTTTATGTTTTTTCATACTTGACCTAAGAAAGTGACATTCCTTCAACTGTAAAACCTTCTACTACAAAACAATAATTAAGTCTAAATTCCTTAAGCAACTGAGCTCTTGATTTTAAACCACAATGCATTAAATGAGCAGACAGAATGATTCTCATACATAGTACAATATACCCTTCTTGTGTCAAACTATAGTAAAAGCTGGCTTGTGTAGAGCACAGACAGAGCCTTGCATATACCATTTCTGAGACTCAAATAACATATAGGAAATATGTTGGAGGCCCATCAGTCTAAAGCCAAAAACAACTTGACAAAACTGGAAAGATTACTTTTACAAAAATGTAAGTCTCAGCAGTGCATTAGTGTTAAGAAAGGAAATAGAATGTAATAAAATATCAAAAAATGCTAACATTTTTACTGCTAGGTAGCCAAGTTTATTTGTGTAATACAAACATTTAGGATACAATTGCCCTAAGAAATGCCAAAGGTAAAATTTGAGAATTAAAAAAAAAAAACCAAACAGAATCAAAAGGTAGCTCTCAGATATTTGGTAAAGTAAATGACTGTATTCAGTCAGTACTGGATTATGGCTGGCTGATTACAAAAGGTCCCCAGGCCCATTAGGGGCCCCGGGGCACTGCAACATGCTTTGTATTTAACCTTTCTGAGTACCAGGATTCTCTCTGTCCTTCTGGTTAGTCTACTGCTCCTAAAGAGAAAGCTCAGGATGGTATTTGTAGAATTAACTATATGCTAGAACAATGTTCATGTTTTTACTCCGTGTTTTAGGAGTGTTGCAAGTGTGGCACACAGTAGGTATGTTGTATATATGTGGTTTATCTGAGGTTTTGTACGTATATGTAACTACTGAACACTATTCAGCATGCATTTTGCTGAAAGCTACATCAAAGTTGCAATGGGTCAAGTGATTCTCAGATACGAGCGGTCAGGCTTGTCTCTGACGAGATTCTGACTTGTGTACAGAGGTCGTACAACGTCATTTATGGATCCGTCCTAGTGGATCTATGAACGACAGAAGATGAATGACCACAATGGAAGTGAAGGTAGGAGAGAGCATTGGGGTGCTGCTCACTCGATCTCCCCTATTCTCTTCATAGAAAATAATGGTGCTGTATGTACACAACTTGTTCATTCATCTTTTAGCCATTTGTTGTTGGAAACGATTGTGAAAGATCCTTTCCAATTACATTAATTGCGTGTGTATATGTAGCCTTACACTTCTAAAAAATATGTAAATAGTTAAGAATTAGGGCTTCTCAGAGTTCAGAGAGAGGGGAAGAAGTAAGAATACTGCAAGCTGTTCTTTAAATACTTTTTCACAATTTAGAATATACACTAAATGGTTATCATAATAAATAACTGTGGTTAGATGCCAAACTTCTGCTTGATTGGGCTTCAATCAGTCACATGTCATGAGATAAAATGCAAGAGGGTTTTTAAAAATGACCAGACAAGCCAAGGATATGCAGAAGGTCCCAGGGATTATATTATAAAGTGAGAGGTAATCTCTACAAAGTGCAGGAAATTTTCCTCTTAGTCAGCTGTCATCAGAACATTTACCAATGGAAGATCTACCATCTTTTCTGTTCTCCTGGCAGTTCTAACATTTTAGATCCCCCCTAACATTTAGTCTGTGTAATAGTGGTCACATAAGATAAGTATAGGTAGAGTGCGTGATTTCCCCAGAAGGGATATGAACAGCTATAACAAAAAAAATGAGAAGAAAAATATACATGTGCCATGACAGTTTTTTACATGAGTTCAAATTACCATTTTATTGTTTCATCAAGAAACAGTCATGATGTTGGGGTCCCACACCCTTTTGTTGGGGAGTGTTGTGGGCAACACATACAACAAACAAATAATTGTAAATTTGTTGTTTATGTATATTCAATACTAACTATATGTTTGTGCCAAATGAAAAAGATATAATATAAAAAAAGAGGTGGGAAAAAGAAAAGTATTTGGGGGGGGGTTAGAAAGAGGGAGAAGAATCCTGAAATCTGTGGCTGTCAGGACACATGCAGCTTCTGATGTCACCTGCTGGTGGCACTGTGGCTGAGCACGTCTTACACGTGCTTCAGTTGGGGACATGCTGCAGCCATGCTACACCTGGGGCTTGTAATCAGTAGGCCTATATATTCTAGCATCACATGCCTCACTCTGCCTTAGCATTGGATCTGTGTCCTTGTACCTGAAAACTTGCCGGTGCTTTGATCACTTTCCCTCTGAAATCCTGCTCCTGATCATGATGTGATGAGGTCCATTGTATATTGTTGTATATAGTTTGCTGTCACTGTATGTTTAGGGGTTGTTGCACTATTCAAACTTTTGTTTGCTCAGCTGTATATGCATTCACTTTCAAATAAACACACTTAACACACCCCAGAGTTTGTGGCTTTATAGTGTATGCTGCCAGTTCTGGCCTCCCTCCTGTTTCAGTTGGAAGAAACCCTGTCAGTGGCCATCTTACGCAACTTTCCAGAGTAGAAGACATCCCAATCCTCCAATATCTAATATCCTAAATCTGGCCCCCATAGGTTTCAATGGACGGAGGTACAGTCATCCTTCAATGAGATGCAAGCAGCTAGCAGGTTATGAGAGGCTATCTTGTGTGTTACCATGACTGTGGCAGCGGTAATCCGAACTGATGAGTCAGGAGATCTAAAGAGAAGTTGTGGTGGGTGACATCGGAAAGACCATAGGGCAGTCCCAGAAAATGTGCTCTAGCGCAGTGGTCCCCAACCTTTTCGGGCTTGCAAACCACTACGAGCTTGAAATCTAAGCATGCACGGTCCGGAGTCTTGTGTCACTCAAAGGGGAGGAATCTTCCCTCTGAGTGACATCATTGTGCCAGAACCCGCTAACTCTCCCATTGCAGGTCTGAGTCTTTGATGGGAGAGAATATCATGTAATGCAACACTTTAAATATCGGACAATTCTGACAAATAATTTTATTAAAGTCTCCTTTTTGTTTGGGTGACATTGCTCTTGCTAGTGCAGTGAAATTACTACATTGTTGTCACCCTCCACTCTTGCTGTGTACATGCGGTGGGCAGGCTATCAGAGTTGTCTTTGCAGAATGCCTGCCCATACCACATCCATATCTGTCTGTCTTGGCTGGGCAAAATGCTTAATCAAAGCCTCTGCTGAAACCCTCCTGGGGAGGGTGTACTAGTGCTTGCATTTGCTTTAGCCACTGGATGTCTGTGATGTCACAATTACTTCTTCCTCACTAAAGCACAGGCGCCTCTCTCCTGCCCATGTGGGCAGCTCTGACCCTGGGCAGGCCTGCTCTCTCACGTTCTACCAGTTTTGCCTATATCGCCAGCCAATCAGGCCGTTTGTGCAACGTGTCACCGCTAGTGCTGATCCCCTAGCTCTGCTGAGCATTTCCTCTACAGCTGCTGTTTAATTCAGTTCTCTCCCTGTCCAGCTCCTATGTTAACCCCTTATTGCCAAGTGAGGTGTTTACCTGCATGACCCCTTTGGGCTTTTCCAGTGTTCCTCTGTGTCTTCAGTAATACCTCTGTCTTCTCTGTCACCTGTGCCTCCTGTTGCTTCCAATGTCTCCTGTGTTCCTTGTGTCTATTTCCTGGATCCCTGGTATTTGACCTCCTTCTTGTGACCTGGCCTCTCTTGCTTGCTGCCTGCATCTACCCAGTCCTTCCTTGACAATTTTTCTGCTTAGTGATTTTGTACCGAGTACCTACCCACCCACTCTGGTGTGCCCAAGGACCCCAATCTTGCAGTAACCAGCAGCGCAACATCCTCACCACTAGAGGCTCTGAAGAAGACCTGGTTACTGTTTAGACCAGCAGTTGCCATCCGGTGGTCCGCAAGAACATTTTGGTGTTCTGCGGCTCTGGCCGGGGCACACCCGAGCGGGGTCAGGACAAGTCCCAGGTTCAGAGAGGTGGGCAGGCTGTGTCCCTGAACAAAACCCACCCACTGTTCCATCGCAGGCTTAAATCAGCGATGGGAGAGTGGGCAGGGTTATGTCATAATGACGCCACTCTTTCTTCCCCTTTGATAGACACCTGGCTCCCCGCGCATGCACCGTCAGGAGCCAGTAGTTTTAGTGGTCCACGGGACTGAAAAGGTTGGCTACCACTGGCTTAGACTCCGTGCCGTCTCAGGGCTCACCATTATTGTGCAAGCCATAGTGCCCCCTAGTGGCCCAGTCTCCCCAATTGTGACATGCGAGATGTATTTTATCTATTTCAGCCTTGATTTCATTGTTCATACTTGCCATCGGATGAGGGAATGCCTATTTCTCTAAAATAGGAAATTGCATAGTTTTACAATATTTTATGAAGCCATTAGCCTGGAAAATGTATGGGTGATTGATCTTCGAAAAATGAACAAGCACCTACCTTTTTTGAGAAAAACTATGGCAAAAACACAGCAGTACAACCTTACTTTAACCCTGAGCTATTTTGTTTTTAGAAGCGGACACATTTTACAGAAGCCCTTTTTTAATAACTTCTTAGTGCTATCTGGTGTAAAGGCTGGGTTAGCATAGCAGAGTGCTTGTACATCACTTGCATGGTGCTCCATGTTGATATCTTTTATTATTTTTTATAAACCTATCAAAAACATAAAATAAAATAATTCATTTGTATGAAACACTGGCAGATATTATCACGCACATTGGCCCAATCAGTCCATTCACTCATCTCTTTTTATAACCATATCCAATAAAGAATCTTAGTGGAACAAAATTAAATACTTTACCTGCAGTAATTCCTCCATCTGCCTTGGGTAGAATTAACCCAAAATACAACCTTGGACAGAGACCAAGTTGGTCCTATTGATGTGTTGATAGTTGGCCTGTTGGCGTTGGTCCCTACAGTTTTCAATAAGCTGACTTAGAACGCTGTGTTGTTGGCCCGAACCCAAATGGCATAAAACTCTAGGCTTTGACTGAAGCTGGAGCAAAAGTTAACTATGTATGTGTTGAGTGAGTGACCATTATTATTTGTGCTTTGGCAATCATTCACTTTCTCCAAATTCCAGAATTCAGCTCCAATATCAAAAAGGCCACAGAGGGATTTTAAAGGGACATTAAACATAATACAAAACGTAGATTATGCACCATGCATTTTAGTTTGTAACTTTGCTTACATGTATACCTGACTGAAGGCTATTGGTCTGTATAATAAGTCTCCCTCATTCACTCTTGCTTTCTTGGTTTTATACTCCTAGCTGAAATTTGAAAGCAAATGCATGGCTTATTTATGGCTGCACTCTTACATCCACTTCACCTTTTACCAGTTGTTGTCCTCCTTCCCTAAAAGGGTCCTTAATAGGGTCAATGAAGTGATAAAATATATACAAGTTAAGTTACACTTTTAAACATTTTATATCAGACAGGACAATTATGTCAGAAAAGGGACAGGCAATGTCCCTTCTGCAATAATCATTTTTACCTGTCTGCCCCGGTGAACTGTCAAAAGTGTTAGTTGCCATGATATCCAACAATCTCGGCTTCCCCTGTGCTTGTCAGGACTGAATAAACTCCCACTTGGCTGCCATTTAAGATGGCCACAGATTGCATCCAAGAAGAGAAGAAAGAAGAAGCCCCCCTGGAACAGAATGAGGACCGGTGAGTTTAACAGTGTTTAGTTCCACTTTAAGTATAAGTAGGTGCAAGAGCTAAGATTCAATTAAACATTTTGGTCAACCTGCATGGGCAAAGCAGAAATTCATTTAGCATAGTGGGGTCAAGGATTCACCACAAACCTGCTAAATGGTTAAGAAGGAGCAGTATACTAGTAATGTTATACTAGTGCCCTCCATCATGTAAGCATGTTCACATTGTTAGACTAACAGCAAAACCTAAAAACCCTCAGGGCACTGAAAATGACTCCATCTCACCACCACCACCTTCCTTGTCTTAGAGCAGCTTTTTCTGCGTTTGTGGGGGAAATCCCTTTCAGGTCTTCAGGGAACCCCTGCTATAATTACTTTATCCACCACTCACAGTAAATTGGTGTGGTAGTCAGTGGGAAGAATGATTCTTACACTGCTGGCCATTGGGAAGAATGTCACCTGTATAGATAGCAAAACATATCATGTGAGAGGCACAAACTTCCCATTGCTCAACCCCTACTAACCTCTGGAGGAACCCTAAGGTTCTACAGAAGTCTGGTTGAGAAATACTGCCTTATAGTCCTACTGTATAACTGAATACATGAAGCTAAAACAAAGACAGTGTTCAGAGTTCAATAGCTGAATTTAAAAATGCATATAATCAATTCCTAACTAAATTAAGTAATGAATGTTTTTATATGACTGGGGTCTATGTTTTTGTTTGCATGCTAACTGTTAAGGCAGAGTGCTGGTCTAGAAGAATTTTTTGTTTGTTTGAACTTTTGCCATGTGAGATTCAAATAGTTAACTCAACTACACAGGTTAGGTCTTGATTTCCACCCCGTACTAAATACACCTTTATGTATTCACTCCAGCTGACTGAAACTGCATTTTACAAGTTTGTTTTTGAAGAAAAAGCCCACAACTTTACAACTTTGATGCTGGGAAATCTGTCTCCAAGATGGAGATCAGGTAAAACCTAGAGATAAATAGCACCTTCAAAGCTAAAGCTACAAAACTAGCAAACCGTAGCAGCTAATGGTATTTTTATTTGGTTGCTTTAGACATTAAAACAACATTCCGTCTTACTTGATTTTAAATCCACATGTTCTGCTGTTTCAGCACTTTATTAAACCCTTGTATTTTAAAATACAAATTCCTGCTTGCCTAAAGATTTTGTTATTTTGTTGAAATACTGGAAAATTAGAGAGGCATGTGGAAACACAAATAAAACTGGATGGTGTACCAAGCTGGCCTTGTACCATCAGCCTGACTGGACTGTTTATTCTTAAGTATTCAATCATTATTTACATTTCTATAAATTATCATTTTGGGGCTGGAAATTTACACTGCCTGTGCGTTCTACTCATCTATCTTGGTGACATTTCTGATGTTCTCATTAGGCACAGTGTTTTTTGGTGTTGGTGTTGGGATGCCAAAAAAAAAGTTTCTTAAAACTTTTATTTCATTTGAGCAAAACAAAAAACAATTAAGACCTGATAGGATTATTTATTTATTTTTTATGCTTCATTTTTCATATGTCCAACATTTCCACAATGCATGCAGGGTGCATTTTGCTTTGTGGCATGCAGCTAAAAAAAGAATGTATGCATTCCTGATCCTTTGCAGTGTCTTGGCAGACAAATCATTAAAAACAAATGTTCACACACTACAACAGACCACTGAAGGAGCTGTTAAACATTTATCATTAGAATGGGTGTTTTTATTAGTAACTTTTCCCTTTCTTACTTATTTTGTCTTGAGCTTTTGACTGATTGTTGTTGGAATGGAAACACTCCCTGTTGTGGATGATCTGTGTGTTTCAAATCAATATGGGGCTAGATCACAAAATGAGGAAGACTTAAAACCGATGCTGAAATTATGCTGTGGAAAAGAAGAAGAGGTAGGACGGCTTCTGAAAAATACAGTATGTGTATTTTATATATGTTTTAGGTACCAATTGCTCTTCATAGTTTTTAACAGGCTGAAAAAAGCAGGGAAGGTCGGTGGCACCATGTAAAAAATATAGGATTCTAAAAAATAACATCAAGAACATACACCTTGGGCACAAAAAATACAAGGTCTGCTTTTTCTTTTACAGTCTTCAAGCTTGTGTGATAAAAAGTTATTTTTTGTACCTTAGCTTTCATTCCATTGTGGTGCCAATCTTTTCTGGCAAGATCAGGGCATTGCTAAGTATCTAAAATTGTGTGAAAAGATGCTACTACACGTAGCACAATATTTAGTAAAGTCAGGATCTCACCCAAAACAATTTGACACACCCTTCAGTACAGAAAAATGTAACTTTTTTCCCCACAAGCTCCTTGTTTTCCTCATTTCCAGAGCATTTTATCAAGGGGATGCCCAAAGAAACAAAGATTGCTTAGTAGTACAAAATCCATTTTAAGCACTCTAAAATGAACAAAAGCCAAAAGAGAAGTTACATAAAGGTTATTGCATGTGATGTCTTCAGACAAGCTCATAGTGGTTTTGCATGTCCTGTTTTGCTTTCCATAGTATTGTTAAAGATAAAGCATACAGTGTTATAAATGATTTAAAAAATATATTAAATTGTATAACTGTATATGTTCCAGGCAGTAGGCAACACTTTAGCCATCTATTCACATATATACCTGTACATTCTTATGTGTACAGCCTGTACTATGTACTATTTTATTTAGAGAAAGGCAATCATCCTTTGCTGTACTCTTTCTTAAGAAAAAAAACTCTTTCTCTGCTTGAAAATGCTTTCAAAAGCTTGTACAGGTGTTTCCAAATGCACATACAAATGTTTATATGTGTATTTAGGTCAAAAGTCAATAAAAATGGCTTCTTTAATAGGCTTGGGACTTTCCTGGATAGGAAATAGTGCAGCCAGCGTGTGTGCCCCCTTACTTATCCATAAAAGGTCCTCTGAAATCTGACTTGTTAAAGAAGGAAGGGGCAAAATTGTGTAGCGCCATCATCATTGTTTCAATTTATCTATGAAGCCCATGGTTTTAAAAAGGCTCCAGAGAGAATCCAGACGAATCTGGTTGAAATGAAACTACAGATCCACAAACATAGGGCCTGGTTTATGAAAGCTATCCAAGGCTGGAGAGAATACACTTTCACCAGTGAAGCTGTGTGATCCAGCAAACCTGGAATAGATTTCTTCAAAGTAATTTGCTACTTGCTAGCAAATGTTTTGAATCATGGACCAGATCCATTCCAGGTTTGCTGTACCACCAAGCTTCCCTGATGAAAGCCTTGGATAGCTTTCATAAATCAGGCCCATTGATTCACACTTAACATTGCGTTAGGGATATAGCATGAAAGTCAGATAAATGAGACATGAGTAATAGCAGCTTACCTATTTTCTGTAAAAGTATCTTGTTGTAAGACAAACAAGAATTGTTAGAATTGCAATTTAGAAAAAAATAAAAGTAAATGCCAAGAGATACCCACGTAGAGTACATTTAACATATTGTCAAACATAAATTCAAAGACTAATGGTTCCTCTGAAACTGATGTGACCAAATCTCTGAATTAAATCATTTTTATCCTTAGCAGTATGTTGTTTGTAATTTTATGATGATTACTATAATAACATCTGACAAATTTCCCTACATGCATTTCTATATATCATGATGATATGAATAAGGCTGGTGAAAGAGTTTTGAAATGTAATGTTGTTTCTTATTGAAGTCTACTTCATGAGGTCATGTACGATGGTAATGGGCTCCTTGTAGTGAACAGAGACTCCTGGGGTGACTGGAAAGAAACAAGTCTGCACTTTGTCTTGAGATAACACAAAGCTTTTTTTAATAAGCCTTTATCCACCTTTCAACATACTAATGTATCGGGTCTCTATAGAAAACAGAGGAAACAGTTTAAAAAACACACACAAAATATACAATCCGTCTTTCATTGCATTTTATGATTCACATATGATACAATGGCCCCGATTTATTAAAGTTTTCTAAGGCTGGAGAGAATACACTTTGATCAGTGAAGCTGGGTGATCCAGCAAACCTGGAATTGATCTGGTCTAGGATTCAAAACATTTGCTAGCAAATAGCAAATGATTTTAGGTAATCCATTCCAGGTTTTTTGGATCACCCAGCTTCACTGAAGAAAGTGTATTCTCTCCAGCCTTGGAGAGCTTTAGTAAATCAGGGCCATTGTGTATATAGCAGATGTACTTGGTGGCAAACGGTGCTGCAACAACATAGACAGACACACATCACTAAAGTGTAGGAGATTATAAAAACAATATCTGGATTATTATATTATGGCTTTATAAGTGAATCTCTCAAAATAGTGATATGGGAGCCACTAGTGATGATTTCTTTAACAATAGTTTTTATTGAGTTTTATTGAACATACATTACATCTCATATACTCAACATACATTGAAGGTTTCTCATATTTTCATCAAATAGACTGCATCAATAGACCAAAAGATGTCATTATCAGGTAATATATCAGATAAATATTTAAAAACTAATGTAGCAATATCAATAGAGAAGCAAGGCTATTATATGTATAGCACTATTATGGTATCATGGTTGCAGCCATGTTCTCACTACATTTGAGTTCAGACCCACAATGACATTCTCCAATCCAAACTTGTTTAGCAAAAGGGAATGCATATCCAGGTATGATTTACCTTTTCCTGACTATCAAGCTACCAACCATGTATGGTCAAATTTGGCTAGACAGCTTTGTCACATGTGGTTCTTTCTTCATTTTTCCTCATTTAATCCTCTGTTTTTCATTGTAGCACGTAATTTGTAGTAGTTCATACTACACAACCTAAAAGGGTAAAAGATATCCTTTGTTGGAAACTTTTTTGTTTAATTTCTCCGATTCAGAGATTGTCAAGTGTCATACTTGCTCCAGGTCCTCTTCTCACTGCTCCCTTTGTAAAGGTAATTTTTTCACATCAGAAACGCTTGAGTAAACTGATGGGAATTGGTGTAGGGGGTAGTGTTGGTGTTCGAATTCGAGTTGTCCCTATTTTTGACCAGAAAATGGCGGTTTGAATTCGGGCAGACCTGACCCGAAAAACACGGAATTTGTGTTTAAAAATATGTTTTTTTTAAAAAA
>NC_092863.1:53730178-53732616 GCF_032062135.1 Pyxicephalus adspersus | reverse complement strand
AGTTATGCTAGGGCTGCAAGAGCAATCAGGGGAGCGGAGCTGTCAGCTCTGCTCCCCTGATTGCTCTTGCAGTTCTACACAGTCCTGACAAAAAACCCGAATCCAGCCCACATAGAGTTTAATGGTGTTCGAATTGGGCGTTCGATCACCCAAAAAATATTGGGCTATTCGATCGAATAGCTGCTGAATCTAACATTCAGCTTTTCTACCAACACCAGTAGGGGTAGACATTTATATAGGAATTAGATTGGTTTGACTAATCTGTCCTCAATCGTGTCTCCACTGTGTAAGGTTACATACACACGCTCAATAATTTTCATTGGAAAGGATCTTTCATGAACAATTCAGACATTTTATATATAACTGGGTATGCTTAGTCCAGGTCAGTTGTTTATATAGTATTGACATCTCATTATTAATGATTTAATTTTAGAATCTAGTTAAAAAAGAAAATTACAAGAGTAAAACATAGTAAAAAAGTAGATATACATTTAAGCTATGTTTTAAAAAAAGCTAAAAAGAGTCTATGAAGAAAGACAAAAAAATGACCAAAACCCTAACTACATGTGTTTGAAGTGCAAGCATTTCCATATGGTACCAAAGCTTGCCCACATTTTTTCTGCCTCCCGGATATTCATATTGGCCAGGAAGGAAGCCCGCCGCAGTGATGGCTCAATGTGAAATGGTGGGATTTAGTGCCAAACAAGTATTGCCCAGCATACCTTCAGACATGTTGTAGATGCTGTAGGTCTCATGCCATATTCATCCAATGTTGCTGTATGTAAAGTCCTGAAGATTTCAGTAAAAAGCATTCCTGGAGAACTGTGGGAAATCAAGGTAAGTTAGATAGGAGGATTGAGCCTCTGGTTTATGCAGGGTGCTCTGATGGGTTTTCTGGGAAAACTATTGGGCCCTTTAATACAGACGCATCTTTATTACTTTGATGATTTCCCATCTAGCTTCTCCGAACACGGTTTTCCTACGCACTTTCTATGAAAACACAGAGTACACAAAGAAAAGGAATTTAATTTTCAAACAAAATTTCTCAAGTTTTCTACTTGGAATAGAAGGCAGCACTGATTATCCTTATTTCCAGGCCTTGTGTAACTAAGGCAGTCTGCTAAGGATGTAGCATCTCCCTTGGTACTACTCTTGTATTATAATTGGATATTTCCTTTAAATGGTTTTCTATGTGTTTGACCTCTCTGAGTCTTTTCTTTGTAGCAGACATGGTTCACATTATATTACATACAACTGTGTGCCAATTCAATTCCAACAACAGGCAAATTGAAAAAATCTTCTTGTAAACCCAAGGCTTGTGTCAGAACACAGAGTATAATGTAAAAAACAGTGTGACCAATCATTACATATTAAATCTGTCCTTCATTATGCATGAAGTCTCCCAGGGAGCAAAGGCAATGGCTTAGACTTCTATTACATCCTTCAATAAAAATGACTTTTTATATTTAGCTACAGAGAAAATACCAGTGGCCAGCAGGATATTTTCAGGAAATGTTTGTAGCAAACCCTGTCTGTCTATACAGGAAATAACTTTGTGTGAGAAAAATTCTTAACAGACCAATGTATGCCCAGGAAAAGACACTATATCTTGCTTTGAGCGGTTGTACATTTTATTATACTCCTTATGTTTACAGAATATCACATTTTACTGATATGTGCCAACTACTTAGACATTACTGATATAAATATCTTTTATAAAAGCTATGCAGTCACTTGTTTTGTGCTGGAAATGTTCCCTTTCAGCCAAATCTATCCTATACTCATTGTGGGACTGAGTGGTAATTTAAAAAAGTGCAGTACTACCAATATGTTTATAGTCCCTTAGAGGCAAATACCTCTACAGCTAAATCTTTACATTTCAAAAGTAGATCCAGGCTTATGTTGTAGATGCATACAGACCTACACATTTTCTCTTTGAAGCCAACCTATTCCATGGGCCCATGTAAAAGGCTGTGATTTCTGCTCCCCATATGATATTGCTCCATACTGATCTTGCATTGTACATTTAAATAGACCATCTAATATCATTCAGTGCATTCTCAGCATAAAACTATAGATAACACTAGTAGATAGAAGAGAGCTGCCATATGCAATGATTCAGTTCGTATGACTGGTTTCTCCTGCTCTCAGCACAGTTTTACCTATTTTGCATTACTTTCTTAATATTTCAATAGAAAGGGAAAAGCTCAGTGTGCAGAGTTATAAAGTGATAAAATCCAAGTAAAAAGATTCATAATGAAAAGACATAAAAAGGTAAATGCATCATGCACAATCATGTACAATTCCAATGGATAAATGTAAAAGACTCATTGATTGTTACAGAAAGTGATTAACATCAGTTATTTCTTCTTGAGGGTGCTAGTATTTTTTCTAAGCCATTGTTGATGTTTTGTGGGCAATGTCTCAGATTTTTTTTT
>NC_092863.1:53697588-53729528 GCF_032062135.1 Pyxicephalus adspersus | reverse complement strand
AACAGATTATTTTTTGACATGAAAAGGAAATTATTTTTATTTGCAAAATTGTGCCAATTGCTAAATCTGACAGCACTGACCAAGCAGTTTACAAGATAAAAATGCTTGGTGGCTCATTATTTTTTATGTTACAGTCCGTTACCTTATTAGGTTTTGCCATTACCCATTGATGATAAATAATTTAACTTTTACTTCTAGCCACCTTTATTCTGACCATATTCTGTTAGTCTGTTTTTCAGCCAGTTCGAAGTGTATTGCATTGGGTGCTAGTGATAGGTTAAACAGCCAGTTAACTTATTCAGTGCTTGTCATATCTGGCATTAAAGCTGATTTCCTTCCTTCCATAAAAAAAGTAAACTTTTTAGGCAGCTATTGTCACCTGCACTTGACCTGTTTTAGGTGAGTTTTGTATTTCCATAGACTTGTAGGGTAATGCAAAATCTTTCTGGAGCACAAAAAAAAAACAAAATATCACAGTCCCTTATTTTAAAGTCTTGCTGCAATGTGGTAACGTGTTTTCTTGAGCATTAATGTGTGTTGCGTTTAGGCAGACAAATAAAAAAATAGGATGGTAATGCACCAAAATGTCCCCAAAAAATTGGTTTTGCGCAAATTGCAACCCATGGTGGTGCATTGTGGTGAGCTGCAACATATTTGTTTCCTTTGTGCATTGGGGTGCCTCCTAGCGTGAATTCTTTGTACAGTACAGTCAACGAGTCATAGTACTAGTTGTGCATTTTTTCAGCTTTTGTTGTTTATTGGCATAATAAATAGAATACCTTAACTCAATGCATGTTAGGTGTGAATCAGCGGTTAGGGACAAGTCTTGGAAGCTGGTGCTACTTCTCTGGATAGCCCAGGCAATATATGTTAGCACTCAGAAGAGAGCTACAATTTCTATGCTATTTGTGCTTGCTTTGGTTAGGATGGAGCTCAGAATAATAGTGTGTGTTAATCCTCCACTGACTAACAGGTCCCCCAAACAGATGGTAGACACAGAAAAATAAATATCAGGTCTATGTACAGCCCAGAAGTGAAAGTTGTGTTTTGCAGATGCTGTATGTTATATATCACTGGTTTCTACTTCTAAACTCAATATCACACCTCGGCAAGACTGATTTTTCTTGGTTCGTGATCACACATGTGCCTTTCACCTTCTTCAGAAAACAAAGAGAAAAAGGTGCAGCCGTTTTCACCAGGCTTAATAAAAACCAGGACATGGCGGAGAGCCTAGATTTGTCTGTTTAATGTCTCTTAGTTTGTACCGACAGAAGAAATGTCTTTGCATATGCATATGTATGAGATATAGCCAATAAGCCTGGGGATTCATGGGCTGATTATCATTAGAACTGATCATAAGGTAATATAAGTTCCATGGGTAATCAATCACTCAAATGGCCATTTCATCATTCTGGGTACACAACTTAGTATTGAAGGTTAAATAAAATGAAAAATACCAGCTCCAATGATTTGCTCTTGCTGTGTCTAATATAAATGAGGGAGATGAGAGGATGCAACAAATTTCAAGGTTATCATAAACCCACATCTTCAGAAGTGGTATTCACTACTGGAATTTAATTTTAGCTATATATATATATATATATATATATACCATTTCTTGAACCTGTCCCGGTTCTGGCTGGGCTCATATTGTTATGCTAATTTTATATATAAGACCCCCTTTTTGGCATACACTTTATTCATTTTTTTTCATACCTGTTTACCTATGAGGGACCAACTTGTGTCAGACATTCCATGGAACAATGACATTCATAGTTGCCACTTACTTCTGAGCTCTTTTGCAAAATTTTGATCAGCTGTTAGAGTGCAATACACACATAACTTAGATGGAATCTTTCACTGTGCATTAATCAATATTTGAGCCAACCGCTTTGGAGAATCTCCTACAATCACATGAAGGGTTTTTTTTTTAGGAAATGCTAGATAAGGTATGCAAGATAGGAAACTTTAATTAACAATATGTACGTTGCAATATAGAAGTTTTGGCACTGATCTATTCTTTAAATCTGGCACCTATCTGTGTAAGTTGGAACGTCTTTTATAAACCTATTTCTGTAGGCAGAAATGCATAAAAAAAATGCAGCTTTGTGTCAAATATTGAATTATTAAGTTAGTTTCTAGATGTAAGAGCTGAAAGTACCTGAAAATGGTTTGGTACCAGCCTCTTGTAGTCTACTGTACTGTCTGTGTTCCAAAGATCAGGCTGGAGCAAGAAGCACAAAAAGCCAATAATTTGTAATGCAGTGTGATTCAAATAGAAGGAATGCTTGTGATATGAAGTCACCAGAATTCAGCTGATTCGCCGTGCAGTTACAGGCCAGGTATTAATACTCCTAATACTAAGCTGTATTTATACAGTGCCAATCTATTACCCAGCACTAAACATTAAAAAGGGATGGGGAGGAGACCTGTAAATAAAAGTAAATAAATGACAGCAGGGAAAGATCAGGCTGAACTAGGATCAGAACTATTTAAATTTTAGGATTTGCTGGACACAAACACAGATATTTTGCCATGTAAAACAGCTCTCATATGTGTAGCAGTTTGATTATCCTGGTAGGACAAAAAAGCAGATGAAGAATAAAACAGACTAACACCTATCCTGTTGTCATCCCTCTTGTTGACATTATTATAAAAACTGGCAAGACCAAAAGCAACTTTACCAGGATAGAACACTAGGCATTGGTAGCAGTCCCTATCATCATTTCACCACCACTGGAGAGAAGACCCTATCGCCAACTTGGTTAAAGTTACGGTAATATTGTTCTGTTCTTCCACCCCCTAAAAAAAAAAAAAGTCTTTTATGCCCGCTTTAAACCAGTTCAGTTAGAAGAAAATATAGGGCTGTGATTGCTAACCTCTGCTTTAAAATATAGTTTTCTGACTGTCTTGATGATGATTTGGTTCAGTACTTTTTGCACCCTTGCCCTGGAATGAATATAGAGACAAGGAGTTTTATTATATATTTAGGTGTTTACATATATTTACAGTGTACTTGATCCACATGTATTGAAGCAGGACATAGAAACCAACATATTTAAAGAGCAAACAATGGCAGCCCCACACTTTCCTTATGACAGAATTATTTTAATATACATTTCTAGGTTCTCACATGTAACTTATGCACTTGTAGTTCTGTTGAATACTATGCTGCTCCAGGCACTTCAGTTACCTGGAATTAGATTGTGAGCCCATTCAACTGGACTTGTTCTTGGAACGCAGAAGACATTTTCCAGCCTTCCAAGCTCCGTCTTCAAATCTACCATTGTAGGAAAAATGCCCCAGCATTTATATCCACCTATGTTTGTGCTGCGTAGAAATAAATGTTGGGGTATTTTTTGACATTGGTAGAACTGATAAAGCAGCTTGGAAGGCTGTAAAGCATCTTCAACTTTACAAGAATAATTCTAGTTAAATGTGCCTAACTAATATTGAATATGCCCCCTTTTCCCAGTCTTTACAAGCCACATCACTGTTACCAGTTCTGTGCAAGAATTCCCCTCACCAGCATCATATTAGTAACCCTCCACCTTGTTGGCACCGTTGTGCCACCCACACATTTCACCACTCCTACTACCACTAACACCATCTTGCTCTCATAACAACTATGTCAGCTAATCCTCCACTGAAACCACTATTGTAGCAGAAACGGCTCCCTTGGACTCATGACCGCCATGCTGGCCCCACCACTGCTAGACCACGTTCCCTCTCCATTACCACCACCACAACTTCCCCCTTTTTGCCCTTGCCAACATTGTGTCAATCGCCCCTTCCCCCTCCACACACATTAATCTGTAATGACAATTTTGGTCAGGTTTATCCAGTAAAAACATTAATATAAATTTCCAAATGTCATAATCTATTTGCAGTTGTTTGAAAATGTACAATGGTTTGTTTTTGTGTTTTATCCAAGAGTGGTAAGATTTTTAACAGAAATCTTATTAACCAGATCCTGCCTGTAAGGCAGTGATTAAACTCCACAATTCCATTAGGAGATAATTCAAAAGACTGCATCTGTTGGCAGTTTTATAAAAAAAGCAAAACAACTAAGATCTGAACTATAATCAAGCACAGTGTTCTGATTACTTAATTATAGAGGAAAATGTCTTCTGATCTGTTGAATAAGTCAGCAAAACACATATCGTAAAATACAGAGCCAAGAAAGAAAAAAGTTAAATGAGGGATGAATTAAATATGGGCAAAACCATGTTATAAGCTAGTTTATGTTGGAACCAATGTTCAATTTTTAGGTTGGGCGCTTCTCCTTCTCCTGCCACCCATATCCCAGTGGGTGGTGTATTGTGACAAGTGGCTTTGATTAATAATACAGTAAGCTGGATTACCGTATGACTAGGGCTGCTGAGAAAGTAAATTTGTTCTAAATCAGTACTAAAGAATAATTTAAAGCTAAATTAAGGGTAAAATAACATAAATTAAATTGTTATAGCCCAGTATTATAGAATACCAGAGTAAGTTTCTGCTGCAATACCTATTGTACCTTTAGTCCAGAGTTTTAACACCCCATCCCATTGTAGTGCACCTATCATCAGAGCAGCCAAAAGTCAGGTAAAATAGGTATGTACCGTATTTTCCGGCGTACAAGACGACTTTTTAACCCCGAAAAATCTATGACAAAGTCAGGGGTCGTCTTGTACGCCGGGTACCAGTACCAGTTGTGATGAAAAATAGTAGTCATGTTCAGTCTGTAGGTCAGGATAAGCACCAAAACAAAATAATTTCATGAACCAAGCAGCTTTTTATCCAGGATCAACAGGTAAAAAGAAATAGATCGACATACAAATGACCATAATCTGAAATCGATTTCCTTACATAAGAAGATTTAAACCTTAAGCCTTGTGCTACACCACAGCTCATTTATAATACATTTGTGTACATACATGGAAATAATCAGAGAAAATCTTGCATGTAACACTGCATTTTGTGCGGCATGCTACAAGAAACCACGCAATGCTGGTTTGTAAGTCCAATGTTAGTAAGAAGAGGAAGATCTATAAAAGCCTGCAACTGTAGAATTTTTTCCAGCGACACGGTAAAAAAATATTACATATGGCAAATTTAGCAATTCAAAATAAATGCCTTAAATATTTAGTATTTACCAGCATCTACTGATTTGTGCTTCGTGGAACTATAATGTTAAATTTGCAGGCCAAAACAGTCAATGGTTCAGATACAAATTCCAGTTTTTGCAATACCAGATCTTGAGAAAATTGTCGAGAAGAGAGGACTATTTGCTACTTATATCACAGTTTTCAATGTAGCTAGACCTTGACATTTTTAGAAGTGATTTATCATACAAAAGATAGACTTCTAATTTATAACTCTACAATTATTTATTATGGAGTCACAATTCTGCTCCCTATGACATACCAGAACTTTGCCTGACCTCTGTTATCTATATGCTGACCCTACCCACCACCTGCATATAACATAAAACAGATGCAGATATACCAGTAGTAAAGTGGAGCAGTATACTGCATTGTCTAGTGGTAAAAGTTTGTAACTCAAGTTATACCCCTTATTGGCTAACTAAATTTGTAAAAACAGCAAGCTTTTGGGATAGCGTAAATCCTAGTTAGCCAATAAAGGGCATGACTTTGAACTTTCTGCAGATGTAGGTATAGAAGTACTATCATGAAGCGGTAATGAATACATGGAACTTTTACAGGCAATTATTACATACTATACATTTGCATTATATGAAAAAAAATATACCTGACACTAGGTCCATGTTATTCCACGTTTCTAAATTGCACCTCAAATTTGTATTATTTATACACGTTTCCTTCTGTTTCTTACAGAAGTTAAAAATTCTCAGACAAGAAATTATGCAGAGCTAGTAAAATCATTTTCTCAGTACTTGGCAAATCATCTGATTTCACAATGTGCGTGTTATGAATGCTATATCCTGTAAACAATATATGCTCAATTTATTTCCATGCCAAGGAATTTCATGCCAACCATAATTAGGGATTAATCTAGGTTTCAGACATCACCTGGCATACAATTTATTTTTGGTTGCTGACACATGTTGTCATTGTTGAAGTGAGAAGTCTACTGTGGGTGGTATAATCTGATTAATGCCACTGCTCTATAAAACTAAAGTGCTAGGCTTTCATACATTCACTTACCAATACCCTTATAAAACAAGGCAGTTATTCAGCAATTATGTGTTAATAAGCGATGAATCAGTTCCCTTCAGAGCTTAATCTCCAATCTATTTCCAACACAAGCATGAATTAAAGTGGAAAAAGCAGCAATGATAAGATCATAAGGTGCTGATTTTGTTTATCTTCTCTTCAAATTATGTAGCTGGCAAGCTTCCCTTTATTACGCAGACCAAAGCTACTGAAAGATGTGTATGACTGAAACCTGGGAAACTATTACTAAAAATGGTTATTGATTAGGTAGTTTTTCAGATAGTCAACAAGCGCTGAATCATTTTACTGAGTCATGGAACAATAAGGGTGAGCTATTTCTCAATTGGTTGCCAGTTGTGCTTGGCATTGCAACATTGTATGATAAGGGTATAAGAGCATTCTTAACATTTCTCACCAGTCCTCATCAGACACCAGTTCCTAAATCTAATGCTGCACTCTTGCAATTTAGTAAGACCCTGCTCAGCTTTGGGAGGGTCTTAGCACATGTTGCACCCAGGACTTCTGGGCACAAAGGTTGGTGTCTGGAGAATGACTGACGTAAGGCCAGGAGCCCTCAGATAACGCAATACGGCAGAGTCCAGAATACAGAGCCAGAGGTCATACACGGATTATAATCAGTCCACCAAACAAGTTATCCAAGGGTTTAGACAAAACAGAGTAAGGGTCACAGGCAAAGGTCAGTCCAGGTAGCATACAAACACAGGATAAGGAAACAGAATCTGCAACAGTAAATCCAAAGAATAAACACACCAACAGCAAGTCACCTAAACATTTTAGTAAATAACAGGCCAGATTACTGAGCATTAAAATATAAACATAAAACCTGGGGTACCTTTGAGCACTAGCAGGAGAACTTTGGACAGCGTCTCATGGCAAACAGGTTTGTGACCCATACTTTCATGTTTAACTTTCGGCACATGTCATAAGTAACACTTCAGTAACAGGTATAGACCGAGTCCCAAGTCATTGACACCAAGTCAAGTCTCAAGTCACCATAAATTCTTCAAAGTCGAGTCCCAAGTCAAGTCACTTTATTTATCCCCATTTGTCCCCATATAGAAACCTCCATAAAGAAACGGAGCTCTGATCCTGTTCTTGAGCACAGGATCCCATTCAAGTCCACAAATTTCTCTGCTGACAGCTGAAGGGGGGCTGTGTAACAGGCTTTCTCCCTCCCCCCTTCAGCTGTCAGCAGAGAAAGCAAGTCGCGGGTCCAGTCGCAAGTGGCTGGGGAAAACCCCCAAGTCAAGTTGCAAGTCGTTCATTAGGCGACTTAAGTCGAGTCGCATGACTTGGACTCGAGTTCCAACCTCTAGTATAGACTCAGATTGCTTAAATATAATTATTTGACTACTGCTACCCTGCACCTGATTCCTGATACTGACAAGTGATTGATGCCTTTGCCATGTGTCCTGGCACAGCTGTTTTAGTCTAAACCATGGGCAAGTGTGACACGGTGATTATGCATTTGCACAATTTAAAAATTGTTATGATCTGTCTTTGGCTTGATCTGGCTATAGGCTTCACAATGCTGGCATCATTTCACATGCCTAAGGGTTAAAATGGCTCCCTATATCAGTTTTGGGGTTTTTGCTTGACCTATGGCACTTAATTACTGTTTACCATCATACTACATACCACATATGTTACTCTGTTACACGTGCAATAGCAACTTCAGAGACCAGAGGTGTACCTTCTTTACAATACATCTATTGATATTTTTGCTGAGTTTTTAACAAAGTATATAAACTGTTTAAGTAAAAATTAAATTTTTGTTCAAATATATTGAAAAAAATCAACAATTTCCATTGGTTGTACATACTTTTTTACATAACTGTTCTTCATTGACTGAACTGCTGGCTCAAAGATGACACAATCATTCACAAATGTCTGTGAAATTTAAGACTTTCTACTTTTGACTACAAATTTATAATGAACAATGTATCTGTTGCTGTAAATGTGCTATATGAGGAATGTTGTACTCATGTAAAGTTACTATAAGAAACACTTTAGGTATGTGATAAGGCTTATATGCGCATATAAAGTTATTACTGCTTCCAACAAACAACAGAAAGATCTACCCAGCTTGTCCCTTCACTGCTTCCTTTTTTGTCTCATTGTTGATAAAATTTGTCCACCATTACAGACAAATAGAATATATATTCTTCAAATATTCCAGTATTTTGATATTGAATATAGACAAACGTTGTTTGATAACCAATCTAAGACGCATGAGAGTTTTAGTTATTAACGAGCACAGGAAGTGGAGTTTCCTGTCTGACTAGTGGTATGTGCACAGTCTGACTTCAAAGCATATAAAACAGCCATCTTTACAGAAGGAATTCTGTACAGTTTGGACAGTGATGAAGAAAGTAAGCACCAGCACTCTTATAATAACTGCAAAGACACTGCTGTATTTATCTAGCTGCTGGCTCCCTTAGTAGACTAGTCAAAAAGGCAAAAAAAGATTTTAAGCTGTATCTGCACTACCACTATGTGATATGTGACATATGTATTCTGGTAAAGAAAACCTGTCATTAAGGAAATATAAGGGCTGCTTTTACTGGCATCCTTTGATAATGCTAATTTCTCAAAAACCTAAACATTATCACTGCCCTGGATTTTTTTTTAAAGTAAATCAACTCACCTGACCCCATATGGATCTTTTGTTTTATTTCACTTTTGAAAAGTCCTGAACCAATGCATTGTACATAGAAATTATGCCCTTGTACACACTGGAGTTGATTTACTACAACTTTTGGCTTTTCGGGTGAAGCTCTGCTGACTTCAGTCATCCAACTGTGTGCAAATGAAAATCAAGTATTTTTATGTTTCAAGTATTATTTGCAGTTATTATTAACCACATTACCCAAGATAGTTGAACTAACCTTTGCAGAGGAATAATTCACTTTGAACGGGCTAAATTCCTTTAGTAAATCAACCATATTGTGTCAACAACACTGAACACTTTTGAAATGATTTATTAAAGCTCTCAAAGACAGGAAAAGTTAGACTATCATGGGAGAACCTGGATGATTCAGCAAACCTGGAATTTAAAACATTTGCATTTACTGTAATATAGTCTAGACTAAGATAGGATTGTTTTGTTGTAAGCGATGAACTTAATTAAGCAGGCTTACTTATCCAGAGGTTTGGTGGTGGTTTTGGACAATGCAAAAAAAAAAAAAAGAAAATAAAATTTAACATTTTGTAGCAATATATCATATCACATCATAAACAATGTTTTTTTTCCCAAATACATTTTAAGGTTTTTTGTTACTGACACATTGTGTGAGGAATTATTTTTCCAGTACATCTTTGGTAATGTGTAGCTTTTAAAATGATTGTCAATCTGTCCAACTGTCTGCCAGTCAGTACTGAAGTTCTGCTGTAAAAATGCAGGGCTAGATTTAGGGTAGGGCAAATTGGAAAATTGCCCAGAACTTCCACCTTCTACATGGCTTCAACTGATAAAAAGACGGGTGCAGAGAGCAGAGAGCCGAAACGTTGTACATTTGGAGCCAGTCAAAGTCAAAGGATTTAATTTATTTGAGTGTTGAGGGGATTACAGTTTACATTGTAGTATTTTGAGAAATAAATGTTTTTTAAGGCATATATAGGACATTAAACTGTCTTTGTTTATTGTTTTTTTGTTTTACAACACGCAGCGCTGCCTGTCTTCCCAGTCCCCACTTTCAGTCCAATGGAAGCAGCGCAGAATTGTGTCTTCAAGTTATTTACCACCGACAACTGTAATGGGGTGATGTATTGTGCTTACTGACACCAATGGAGGAGGGAGTTTTATTTTAATTTTATCACATAAATGTTTTTATTATTATTAATAAACAAGATTGATAAAGCGCCAAAATATTACCCAGGGTTGAAAATTAAATATGGGTTGCAAATGACAGACACATACAGACAATGACATAGGAGGAAGAGAGGACCCTGCCCTGAAGAGCTAAATGTTTATTGTTTTAGACATCCTATACCGGTAGTAAATATAAAGGTTTTGTGTTCAAGGATTACAGAGGGTAACATTTAACAATAAAGTTGAAATTAGTTGCATCAATTCATGTGCCATAGTTTGCATTATCTGTTGCAGATGTGTAATGGATCTTTTATTTTGTTGCACAAGTGTCCTATCATTTTTTGTGTGTCCTACCGGTAGTTGTTTTTTGGCCATATTTTAAAAAGTGTGTCAGGTTTGAACAAAGAGCAGAAGTCAAGTCAGACAATTAAAACTAGAGAACTGCATGTTTTAAAATGTAGTTCTTATCATTTTTTAGGTTGTAACAAATGTGTGAAAATATGCAGATATTCACAGATTAGTTGCAAATCTTTGCAAATAGGGGGTGCAGCCTGATGCAAATAGGGAGATACAGATGTTCTGCCACAAAATGCGGAATAAAACTGCAAATGATTTGCACACATTAGCATGGTGCAACATTTAAAATGTATTTAGTATTTAGACTTTGTAAAGGGCTGCGTATTATGTTTGCACTATATAAATACATACATAAAAAAGTAAAAAAATAAAAATAAATAAGTAAAAAAAAAGTAAATAAATAAAATAATCTTGGGCTCTAACCCTTCCTGTTTTAGCTAAATTAAATATAATGACATGGCTGGAGTTGGACATGGTCCAGACAAGATAAAAAACATTTTTACATTTAGTTTAATATGAAGGTTATATAAATGTTTAGGTGCGATAGCAATTGCTAAATGTGGAAAAGGATGAGTTTTGAAACATTTTGCTTCCTTTGAGCATTAATATTTTCTGCCAAGTAGAATGTGATAACAAAAAAATAATGTATGGTAGTACTGTAGCAATGAACTGATTTCTGTTACTCAACAATCTGTCTAATGACAAGTCTCCATTTTCTAATGAGGTTAAGTGCTACCATGTGTTGTGTATTCTGCTCAACTCCTGCTTTCAATTTTAATACTCTTCGGTAAAGGACTGTCCTTGCAGATGAAGACAACTAGTTAAACTCTTTTTATACCTTTTTTTCACTTCAATATAAGAATTCATGAGTTTTAATGAGTATTCAATAAGCCATTTTGCAGATCAGTTTCCTTGTGGCCTCAATGGCTACATTGCTACACATTCCTTTTTCTTTTTACCTTTAGCAGGTACTGGGGACTTTGTTTGCAGATCATCAGCTTAAGTGTTTCATACTACCTCACTTTAGTTAATACAATCTCAAAGCATCTATGCTACACTGCCTAAATTACATTTAAAGCCCAATTTTGTTTTTGAGTTTTTCAAATAATGTGGAATAGATGGAACCCTGCCAGGTTTTTCTTGTTGTCTGTATCCCTATGCATTTTTTTAGATGTCTCCCCAAATGTTTTACATGTGAGTGTAAGTGGGAGCACAGGTATGTTTACCAGAAACATAGAAACTGACCCACACCTTCTGATTTCACTGGTGATTTTGTAATCTCTCCAAGACATGCCTTGCTAGTGCTTGTGCAAATTGTAAGACTATGTTCAGAAAAAAGAATGATGTACAAAACTTGTTCTTTCATTAGCAGGTATGTTGAGCATTTATGGCTTTTGGTTATCTCAATAGAAGTCATTCTTGCCATGTGCTGATTACTTCCTATGGGTTTAAAAATACTGGGGAAGTGAGCTCAATATGCATCGATCAAAATAAAGCCTAAAGGACACACTAGTGATAGTCTTATTTATACGTTAAGGCTTATTCATAAGGAGACTGCCATGTATATGGAATAGGTTAACATACATAGTGTTTTCCAGTTTCCTTTTTTTGCAACTGCATTGTTTTTTTTGTTTTTGTTTAGAGGAATGAAAGGGTTGGGCACATTGGTCCCTTGGATTAAATTGTATGTTGTGCTGGAAGTGCTAAATGGAAACTCTACAGGTAATCATATTTAAATCAGAGAAATATTAACTCCTAATGGCAGCTGCTGGGCACTATATAACTATCTGCTCCTTGTTCAGACTTGGTAACATAGCCCATGGGCAAGAAAATAACTTCTGGCATTCTGTGCAGTTCTAAGATGTTAAGAGATCAAATGCAGAACTCCGTAGGAAGTAAATGCTAGAAGAAACAAAACTTTGAAATATGTTTACTGAAAAAAGCTAAATGATGAGGATTAATTGTGATTATAATTCAATAAAATACTCCTAATTTATTAACCAATATTCATTAAATGTTATTTTTTTGATCTTGTACAATCACTCTTTTCTGCATATATACATGTGCTTATACACATGTTCCACCTTTTTCAAGACAACACTCACATTTTACTATGGCCACCAATTATTATGGTACACATTTAGGTTGATTTACTAAAAGAATTTTGTCTGTTCACCTAGTAAACTAGTTAGTTTAGTAATAAGGTGTCCCTGAATTTTAAAAATATTAAATCATGTGTAATACTTCTTTTTCTTGGGATTGGGTATTCTATGCAGATTACATTTTTAACACATTTATTAAAGTGAAATATGCCTTGCAAGGGTATAATTCACTTTGCTAAGTGAACAGTCTAAATTACTTTAGTAAATCGAGCCTATTGTGTGGCTCATTTAATTCAGATCATAAAAAATGAATACCATGAAAGAAAGTCCTGTTCTTCTGTGCTCATTCTTTTTCTTTTTGTTTGTCTGTATAGGTCTCTTACCTGAACTCTAAATTATAGTATTGAAAAGCAGTACTAAAAAAATATAATATAAATTTATAATCTGTGCTAAAATGTGTCATTCTTTTCCTGAAAAAACGAGGGGCATAAGAATGTTGCAGACGATTCTAATACAGAGGCACAATTAAGGGTATATTTATAAACAGATTGGATAGTTATTCTAATAAAGAAAGAAAGAAATCCACACAAGAAAGTACTTATTCATATGTTAATAATGATAAAAATGTATCTAATCTGTACAATTTAAACTGTACAAATGTAGTTGTATCATACCTAAGGATAAATACATTGTAATGCACTTGAAAGGTGGTTCAAACAAGCATAGCTCAGAGAAGGACGCCGGGTTGTGCCAGGTATCCCAGCATCCCCTGAGGCTGTTGGGAGTGACACACATGTGCAAGAGTTACATCATTCTGGCCAATCAAGATGACCTAGGAAGAAGTTCAGGTAAAGATTGCAGTGCCTTTGCTGAAGTCAGGATAGGTGACAATTATGTCAGTGCAATCAGGCAGGTAAGGTTATTTTATTACTGATCGGACATTGCCTGCCCCTTCTGCAATACATTACCTGCCTTGTCTCATTTTTTTTATAATTTTAAAGTTTTAGTTCAGGCTTGAGCTTATACAGTATAAGTATGTTCTTCTTAATATACACTGAAACTATTCATTTTTGCTCCTTATTAGGCACAGTTAAGCCCTATTGCTCTGCAAATTTTGTTTTCCTACATACTAAATAATATCTATATCAAAGTAAGTAAATTACATATTTTTCTACCTAAATTCTGATTGTACTTTTTGTTGGAGCCCTAACTCGAACCATATGAAACCATTATATAACCATGACTGTGACGTTGATGTTATGACATATAATACCTTAAAAGTTGGACATCTTTACTGACACATAAGTGACTTTATAGCAGCATATACCGTATTTTTCGCTGTATAAGACGCTCCGGAATATAAGACGCACCCAATTTTAAAGGAGGAAAATCTAGAAAAAAAAGATCCTGAAAAAGTAATAAGTAATAAGTAAAATTCATAAAAATGCAAGTCATACCCTGAGAAGTAGGTGTCAGAGTATTTGAATAATCAGATACAGTGCATGCAATATCTTTATGAATAGCTAAACGTAATGGTAAATGTAACTGAAACACTAGGAGCAGAGAGAAATACATATACCACATTGCAAAAAATAACGAGACCTCCGTATTCTGTTGTCATAGGGTCTTACTGGCGTGCAGCCATGTCTAGCAAGCACCTCTTCACCCAGTTTATGTGCATACCTTTCTTTGCATGAAAATGATAGTTTACATTAATCATAGCTTTTATGTCTTTGCCAAAATCCAGCATTTCAGGACTGAGAAGTTCCTGCCACCCAGAAACCATAAAAATATAGTGTCCCCTCTAAAACCAGGTTATTATGCTCAATCCTATTGACGGTTAATAAAGCAGCCTCTGTGTTAATTGATTCAGCTCAGTTTCTCCAGAAGTAGTGCCAGAGAGTTCTCAGTTGTTCACCCACAATAGACCCCACTATTTGATTCCTATTGGTATTTCTTGAATTAGAAGGAATGTGTACTTGGCACAGGGAAACACAATCTCTCCATCTACACAATGCCAAAGCTCATTTCTTCTTCTCGAAGGCAAATAAAGCCCTACTGTTTTGAAGTGTTATAGGTTTGGCTTGAGTTATGTCATTATTGATGAAACATAAATTAGTGCAGTCAGGCAGAAGTGTTTCTTCAGTGTAGATTACTAGGATTTCTATTCTTTTTGTTTCCTGCAGTAGAAATCAGCGGTAGTATTCCATTACCAGGACACCCAGTACAGTTCCACTTTCAGTCAGTGCACCAAAAAGGAGCCATTCTTGTTTTTACAACTGCAAAAAGTTTGATCAGGTGAATTAAGGTGTTCATGAGCCTCTATATCAGGTAATGGAGATTTATTCAGAATGCTAATGATCATTTATTTTATGAGGCAGAAACAGAAGAAAGAATTAGTGATTTCACAAAAACATAACCAGGGCTATTACCCTTATCTCCACCACTGATGTGCACATTATCAATATATATAATCAAATATACTCCTAAAATTGCTTAGTGCTAAAAATGCTTAAAAATCTGTTAAAAAGTGCTAAAAAGCATGATTTGCATAAGAGCAAAATACCTGTAAAATCTAGTAAATCCTCTCAGTACATATAATACTTTATAGCACCAAATCAATACATATCATAAACATAAGTATTTAATAAAAAGTGTGGGGTAAAAAAGTGCTTTATAATGTAACAACAAAATAATTCACAAGTTGACAGTACATCTCCAATCCAGTCCCCCTGGTGTGTTTGTGTGCAAAACTCTTTTCAATTATTTTCTAACTCTTTTTCAACTCTTTTCAATTGCACACTGCAGCAGTGCTGTCTCCAGTGACTGCACATACTCCATTAACCACATACTCCATTAACCTCTTTATTACACGAAATTCAGCATATAGGCTTGTATATGTCAGTCCCCCCTGGCAGATAAGTAGCAATAAATTATTTTTATAAGTACTCCAAAATCAAAAAAGCACAATCTCTACTCCAGCCCTAAGATTCAAAAATATTGCAGATAAATGTCAAAACCAATCCCACAGGTGTATTTGTTGTACAAAACTCCTCTTTACAATCCACACTACAGCAATGATTTCCCTAGTATCCCCAATCATCTACTGACCTCTTTATAACAAGAAGGTCAATATATACTTGAATCATTTGTCAGTCCTTCCAGGCAGGTAAATGGTGGTGAGTTCACTTCAAGAAAACCCTCTAGGACGGATGAACCACACTGAGCAGTATTCCCAAATCTGAAAAGTACAGACACCATTCCAAAATAAAAAAAAATAAAAAAGCATTGCAGTCACAAAGCATGGTGCTCAACCAGCACCAGCTTTTGTGACTTGCAGCAAAAAATTCCAGGATACATCTAGCCGGCACATGGTAATCGGTAAGCAGAACTCCAATTTTATACTAGCGTTCTATAATTTTCATATACTGCCATATTGCATTCCTCTGCTGTTCCTCTGCTGTTGCATTCCTATGCTGCTCTCATAATTGAGGGCAGCATGGTGACTCAGAGGTTAGCTCTAAAGGTTGGCCTTTGCAGCACCAGGTTTAAATCTTGACCGGGGCACTATCGCATGGAATGATGACACTGTTGTGTCTATGGAAAAAGGTGTAGGCTTTATCCATGGTTCAGGATAATTCTACAGAATGCTTACATATTCCCATACAGTGCTAGACTGTTAAAGAAATCCCCTATCTTACAAGAGAACGTTACAAAAAGCTTATGTTTTTGAGTTTAAAGGGCATTTGTACCAATGTCCTAAAAGTTACTAGTTTTATGGTCATCTCTGGCCTTAATACCAGAAGAGTCACTGACCCATGTGCTGTATAGTAAAATTAAATCACGCAATTCTTAATTGGCATACTTGTTAACGGGAATCGAATTAAAATTTCCAAATTAGGTTTACTTTATTTATATGAGAAATGTATAGAGAAAACATGTTCTGATTTAATGCTGCATCATATGAGTTAGCATCTTCATTGTGGACATCTGATCTGTAATGTGACGAACAGCTTCTAACAACAGACAATGAATTCCTGAAGTAAATTCTAGCATGTACAATTTCAGTTTTTTAAGATTTGCCAATTTATAATTATGGTTTCCCTAAATCCAAATAAATAGATAAATAAGTTAGCACAGATTGTCAATTTGCTTTGCTGGGTGAACCAATATACCCTGAGTGACTGAACAATTCATTTTGACACAATATTAATTAGCATATTTTACTTCTATGGGACTCAATGAGCACCAAAACAAACGGTGGGATGGTATCAACTATTGTAATGGCAAATTTCATATGCATGATAGCCTAAAGCGTACCCACACTCAGAATTTTGACTTATTTAAAGAAAAACATTTGTTTGTTAGTGTTTTTTTTAAAAAAAACAGGGCACAGCACCACCCACCTAATTCTCGATCTTTTAGGTTATAAAGAATGAATGAGAGTACAGAGCCTCCCGGAATACCTACATCACGCATCCCGGTAGGCTCTTGGCTGCTCTTTTTGCGCATGCCTGAGCATCTCGGGCATGTGCAAAAGGAGTCTTTTTATCAATAGGGAAAAAAAATTGCTGATCTCACTGCACATCCGTTCTTTTCCTAATCTACTTCACCCGATTTTGTGCCTGCACAGTGCGAGATCAGGTGATGTAGGAAGAAGAACACAGAAGAAGAGAGAAGAAGATGTCAGTGCCTGGCGTCCCCTGTGCGCTGGGCTGAAGACAGATACTAGGACGGCGCGGGACCCGATGGAAGAAATCTCCCGATGAATAGACTGGACTGCAGGATTGTAAGTAAGTAGGATTTTTTTGTTTTGGTTAAGTTTTGGGTTTACTTCTGCTTTAAGGAAGGGATTGACATACATATAACACATTGCAAAAATAATGAGACTTCAGTAAGGGAGATACATTAGTTATGAGATAAATTCAATTGTCACACTGCAATAGCAAATTATATTAGCAAACAAAAGTTCATCATATTGTATCATGTCATTACAGCAAATTAAGAAAATAGCTGCAAGCATATATCACACTTTTATATAGACTTGCTAATGAACTTGGTTGGTATGAGAGGCCAAGGCCTGATTATGCAAAGTCTCTTACTCTTAGAATAATATCCACTTAATCAAGAAAGTGTTTATATTCATTCAAGGTCTTTAATTCTTAGCATGTTCCTTCCCTTCTCTTTTCTAAAATACACACAACTTTAAATAGTGGTTTTATTCCTGCTAAAAGAAAAAAACAGTGCAGCATATTGTTAGACGTTCTAACCCTTTGAAATGAAACTGAGATTTCCAAAAAAATAAACTGCTAAAGAGCTTAGAGGAACAACTGAGAGCTGGACAGAAAGTTCCAAGCTGTATTGTGAAGTCTCAGATATGCTGATACATTTGGCTGGGATGCAAATATGGAAAAAGAAAACATTTCAGAAGTGTTTCGCTTTTCTCAGCTTCATCTGATTCCCATTCATTGGTTAAATGCTTTTTCATTGGTTAAAGTTTTAAACGTGGTCTTCTTTCACAACCTCTCTATTAAGGACACCTTTTGTCTTGTATTATGTCTAGCAGATTCAGTATTGTGGCTCATTGGGATATCACACTTCAGCTTCCTGAGGTATTTGCTACAAAGATGAAGCTTTACAATTGATTAAGTTTCATTGTTCTGCCGCCCAACAAAATCCACGGTTATGCACAATAAATCCTGAAAAATACAGAGGGGCCCTTTTTTTTAAAGCCAGTGCTGCAGTATACAATTTAATTTTATGGAATCTACAGTATTAAAATATTTATTGTAGACATGCACCATCTGGTATGAAAAAATAATAATCCACAAAACCTAATACAGACAGACTCTTGCTCCAAAAAGGAGTACTGTTTCATATATGGAAATTAAGGAATAAATGGTTGCATTCATTTAGAGCCAACACAAGAACTCAGTGGATTATTTACTAACAGGAGAGTCTTCTTTTTTGTCCCTTAGGGGTGTTTTCTTCATGGTTCTTTCTCAGCATATTCAGGAAGATGACCCAGCTATGAATGCCAAATCAGTCATCAGTGTACCTAGCAATGTAATGACTGTTTTGTATTGCTAAAACCTAGGACATGGGAATTGGTATATAATATATGCACATGAGAGTAAAGTACAGGAGGTCAAACAATGGAAGGGCACTGTATAAGCAACAATATAAAAATAAACCTACATAGGACTTATGGATAAGGTGGATAAGACACTATTATTAATATTTAAAAAGCGTCAACATATTACGCAGCACTTTCATAGTCATAGTCATGTCACTAGCTGTCCATCACAAGGGCTCACAATCTGTCCCTACCACAGTCATATGTCATTAATACAGTCTATGGTCAGTTTGGGGGAAGCCAATCAAATAACTGGATGATTTTGGAATGTGTGAGGAAACAGGAGTACTAGGAGAATACCCATGCAAACATGGGAACAACCTGCAAACTCCATGCAGATATAGTCCTGGATGAGATTCTAACCTGGGACTGCGCTGCAAAGAGCAGTGTACTAACATCTGAGCCGCCATGCTGCCACTAAATAAGCACTGCTGAGCTAAAAGAGGTTTTAGAGAACATCTATGTATAACAGCAGTGTTTCAGCTACTCTTCCTGACCTCCCCTTTGCTGGGCCATAATCATATTTAATAGGATTCTATACTTGTTGAGTCACTGACCCAGCATAGCTTATTTCACCAGAAGAATGATTGTTCAGGGGTAGAAACCCAAAGTGTACTGAAGCTACAGAGACAATGTAATAACATTATCATGGGTGTAATGTTGTCATGTTGAACAGTCATCTGAATGGTGTGGACACAGAGAAAAAAGTAGAGAATTAGCAGCTTTCTTTAAAAAAATGTGTTTTTATTTCAACTTTTTTCCACTCACATTTTAATCTGTATATTAGCCATAAAAAACAGCAATGATTTCTCTTTACCCCTGCTCTGCTAGATACATATAACTTTTGCAAGTAACAGACAGTAACAACAGTTGGTTTGAGACTTTATCAACTGCAATGATGCCTTAGGGTTTTACAAGCCATGTTAGGGTCTTTGACTGTTCAGTTTTGCAACAAAACTAAATATATCCTTCTACATTAACTTTTCTAAGAGCTGTCACTCACAATTTTTTTTAAATGTATGAAAGCATTTTTGCTATGTACTGTATTTACTTTTTAGGAATGCAGTAAAAACCATAGAATGTATTAACTCCTGCCAATTTATACTTTCGTAGAAGATAAAGGAAGAAGACTCAATTCAATAGTCAGAGGTTCTGCAGAGGTATTTAATTCTGGACATGGTATATTAAAATTAATCATTCCTATTTTTGTTTAGCATCTGTCGAATCATTCCTGGTGGTAAATGGAATCCTTAGTATTCAATAAAAACTTTTCTCTTTTGTGCACAATTACCTCATTCATGTATGGTTGAGAGTAGTGTGCATTATATTGTCTGTGACACGTGGATGTCCCCCTAGAGAAAAAAGGAAATAAAGAAGACCACACACATAAGGGTATAAAGCTCTTAGGTAAGAGTGAAAAGTGCAAGAAGTTAACACAAACTTGCGTGTTTTAGGGAAACTGACAATGAAGAAGATAAACCCAACCTTTAGTATTTCTAGGTCAGATTTTCTCTCCCTACTTTTGTAACATGACAGTGCAGAACTTAACTTAAAATATGAAGGGGAAATGATACCCTCTCACCTAACCAGTGCATAAAAATTCGGAAAAGCATAGCCATCTGCACATTTGTCTTACAAGCCTATCTATAAAATGCCCATATGACAAAATGCCCAATAGACTTGGTGTACGTAACCATACTATTCTTTGGTTTTCAAAGTTTATTTCTTGATGGTTAGTCTGGAAAGCATTAGTGGCAATAAACAACTTTTTACACAAAAACTGACCCTTCCAACAATTTAGTTTGTTATGTCCAGTGCAGTTTTGGTTTTGATTTAAAGAATATTATATATCACAATAAATTCAGTGTCTTGAAAGGACTTGGCACGTATGTTCATATTTTCAATTTTTCAAGCTGGCAGAAACAGTATCCCTGAAGTGGCACATCTGGTAAATGCAGTTTGTCACTATTCCAGTGGACAATTCCCATTGCACTGACATTTGCCAATCTCTGTTTCTAGTTCTTGCTTGCAAGTATAATATATTGCTGTGTGTGCAGTGTAGGTAAGGTATAATTCACAAGTAATTAAAAACTCACAGACCTGTTGTATGATACTATTCTGCTCCTTTAGGTTTCAGACATTTGGACGTATGGTCTGTACTACCAACATTGTTGTGAAACTGAAGTTTACTTAAAGTGTATGATTTTTTTTCTGATTTTTGGGTGTCAATCTTTACTGTTTCTTGTAAAGCCTACAAAGAGCTTTTATGTCTCAGCCCATTAGGCTTCTGCCGTGATTCCTTTATTTTGTGTACTATATTTTAAAATCCTGAATATTTGACATACATTTACCAGCGCAATGAATTAGAAATAAACTTGCAATATGTGACTTTATTGATGCATTACACTGCTTGTCTTGCAGGGCATTTGGGCCTGTGTAGATTATGCAACAGGGATCCATGTCCCTTGACCATGGCTCCAATATTTTTCATACTGCATATTTTTAAAAATGTATCTAGTATCTGGGAATTAGCCAGCACCACAATGGGTCTCTGATCTAATTACCATATTGCATGTATAGAAACAGACATGTTGGGGGCCACAGATATCATGCCTTGAAATTGACCTTGTGCATTCTCAAAACAGTTTTAATATATGCAATAATGCCATTAAAATGAATTTCTAGCAACTTCTTATTAACTAGAGTTGAATATACCAGGACTGTGAAGTGTAAAATAGCATGGAGTACCATATGGTTTATAGGGGGAATAATACTTTATGTTATCAGTCTCCCCATACATAGTCTGAACTGCCATTTTATTATTATTAATATAATTTATATTATTATTATTATTAATAATAATAATATTATTAATAATAATAATAACAATAAACAGTATTTATATAGTGACAACATTTTACGCAGCGCTGTTCATTAAACATCCTGTCTGCATTCCTCCACACAAAGACAGCATACCCATCGCACAGGGATCTACCCAGTGCCCTTGCCCCACTCTAACAATTAGGCTTTATCCCCATTGGCCCCCTTGCAATTTTTGGAAATGAGAACAAGCATTCAATAATAGATCCATTCCAGGTTTGCTGGATCACCCAGCTTCACTTATGAAAGTTTATTCTTTCCAGCCTTGGAGAGCTTTCATAAACCAGGGTCTTTAAGTCCATCCTTAAGGAACACCCATTTGGACTTGATATGGAATGATTTAAGTCTAAATTAAAAGACAAACTGGGAACAAAACACAGTCGTTGTTTTAAAGCTGATTTCCAGACAGTTAAAAACACAAAATATATTTAAGGTAGCAGGCGGATTATTCATACTTCTGCCCATCAAGTTGTTACGATATTTTCACAACTTTGCCACACAGAACAACACTGTCTGACATTGATCATTCTTGTAGCAGTTGTTGACTAAACATGAAGTGTGACAAAGAAGTGTGACAAAACTCCAAAATTTGTTTTCAAATAAAAAAAAAATATTGGCATGATTACTGATGTAGCGATTCATTCTTTTTGAACTTCCAAGTACTTCAAGATTTATTCCAAGCTATGGAGTTACAGGCACCTACAGTTTGGAAGAGGCAAGTTTTTACGATCTTTCAATTTAATTTCTGACCAATGCAATATCAATATTAAAAACAACTCCCAGTTTCTTTATGGCTCAATATATGTTCAGCTTTTCTTTAGGCATTGGACAGGAGAGTAACTTTTAAGACCTTGGGTGACCTGAACAAACTGAACATGGTCTGAATATTGGTAGAAGTGTATGTTGAATAAAAAGGAGAATGTTTGGGTAAATGATTTTTACTTTTATAGTTCCCCACGTGTATAACCAGCTTAAGTACATCCACGTCTAATTGTATTAGTTAAATTTCAGAGCTAGAAGCTATTTCTTAAAATTGTACGCAGGAGACATGTATGGGGGAGTGTATATTCCATAATACATAAAAGCCTGAATATTTGTGTCCACTATTATTTGTAGAACATTCATTTTTTTGCTGCCTAGAATTTTTATTCCTAACTTTTGAAACTCAAAGGAAAATTTGAAAAAACAAATCTCCCAAATTGAGGAGAGTTCTCCTATTAGTCACCATTAGAATATCCACACTTAGCTTTTCTGGCCACTTCTCTATAATTTTAGATTTCTGCAGCACTTTCTGTTTGGATAACAATAATCACCAGCATACATAGATGGGTGAATCATGACAAGAGTTCTAACCTGCCTTACTGTATCAAAAACGAAAAAATATATACAAAAAAAATTTTTTTTATATACATACCTAAATGATTGGTAATCTTATTTTCCAATTGAATGTAATTGAAACTTACATAATGTATTTGCTAGCAATGGTCCCATTAATAAATTATCTTAAGTAAGAGGACCGTGGAAATGTTGCACAAAAATATATATGTGAATATATTAGAAAAGAGTAAGATCACCAAAGCACTGTTTGGAAATCTATTGTTCTCTTTGTTTCCTACAACAGTGCCATACTTTTTGGATTTAGGTAAAATCCATTCTATTTTCCAGAAGCTCCTACTAATCCTACTACAAGTGAGAAAATACTGATCCTCTACTTTAGTGTCCCAGGTATTTCCATATATGTTGTCCTCCCAAGTTCTGTTCCTTTGCTCTGTGACTGCCAGCACGGATCTCTGCCATCCTACTGTGCTGATCAGTGCCAAGAAAATTAACTGGCACTGAATATGAAACCTTAGTGTGTGCCTGCTCTTGGCTAGCTTTGAATGCTTCCGATCATTTCCGTAATAGCACAGCACTTCATACTGACAACTTGATAAGAAAATGTTTCATTACATAATGTTTTGAGCATTGGGCACCCCAAAAATGTGTAATTGAGACATATAAAATATTAAGTCCACATTTTTGTTTGTTCTCAATTAAATTCTAATCAGAAGTTGTTAGGACCATTTCTTGCTGATTTGGTGCCCTAAGCAAGACATTTCTGGTGGCATTTTCTCCTTCCCTGGAGAACCCCCCATCTGATCCAGTCTCCGAAATCTCAAGCTAACACACACCCCAATATATCAAGACATGCTTTTGTAATACATCATGGGATATCTGCTTTCCTGCTGTTGTGCTGCAATTTTCCATTTTCAACAGCCTAAATTTTTTACCTGCTCCTATTTAAGTCTTTGTAAGTGGTTCAGCAGCAGACTGCCCTGAAGTGACTCAGAAAAAGTACAGCAACTGTACTGCAAAC
Organism: Pyxicephalus adspersus; assembly: GCF_032062135.1. Classification (NCBI taxonomy): domain Eukaryota; kingdom Metazoa; phylum Chordata; class Amphibia; order Anura; family Pyxicephalidae; genus Pyxicephalus; species Pyxicephalus adspersus. Next base: position 53,705,686 of record NC_092863.1, on the reverse strand, counting down.
AAAAGGCTGTATAAAATAAAATTACCTGCCTGATGGCTTTATCATTGTGAAGAACACAAATAGTACAACATATTACTAAAACTTCATGACGTATTTATAGGATGGCGGTTGTTGTTCCATGCTTGACCATGGTTCATGGTTGTAACATAGTTCCTATTATTTAACCAATTTCAGAGTAAAAATTGATTCCCCAGGAGTACAAGATCAACAGAAGGTCCATGTAATTTATTCCACATACACCAATGTGTCAACTCCACCTCTGTCCCATCTACTTGTCAAAATGGCAGAGAAATACTGGCAACAAGAAAGCTGGGGAAACTGAACCACAGAATGTCTTGTATAAGTGATCCAAAACCACCAATGTAGCCTTCTCATAATTCAGGACTTCTCTAGAAATGCTGTGCAGGATTGCCATCCAACATGTAAAGTCTGAAAACAAAAGTTTGCAACCATATGACAAATACTTCAAACCACAAAAGGCAAACAAACTCAAAGGTCTGGTCCAGGGTCATGGTTGTGCATCTTGGAACACACATGCAGAAGCCTGTAAAACAGATGGTCCAGTAAAGGTTGAGTTAACAGCAGAAGCAAATGGAGTTGCAGGGGACCCAACAGAATTGAGATGTTCCACCCTGGTCCACCAAGCTAATAAACAATAACTCACCTATAGATGACCAGCTGATAGACAGATGACCACCACAAGAATAAGTGCCATGTTTGCATGGATAAAGCATAGCAGGTAAGTACCCAACAATTGTTCCTTTGTTAATGTATCATTGAATTCTGCTAATGTGCTGGTTATATTTCTGTTTCTACTTACCAAGGATGCAATGAATAAACAGAGGTGTAGATATCTGTAATAAAAGTTGTTATGTCAAAGAGATAACAACCATCCAAGAAGACATTTAAGGCCAAGGTGTGATGGAACAATACACACGTCACTAAATCAACTATAAAATAATAATTTGAAACCAGTAAGGTTTTAAACTTAATGAGATGTTGAAATGCCAGATTCTTTCTAAAGCCATTCTAACATTATAATTAATGGATTAATATTGAGACTACTTTGTCAGTTTTTGGCTTTTGGAACTTTTATACATTTTTTGTATACTGTTTTAAATTATGAAAGCTTTGGAGGATAAGCCGTAGGTATTTGTGTTATGTATAAAAATAATAGCTCAGTATCTGGGAACGATAAAAACTTAGAACAACCTCTACAAACATACAGGCAGCATGGTAGTTTTCCTATCGCATGAAGCAAGGTGATATTGTTCTCTATTTGTTTTCACAGCTAGGAACATTTAAGGAAAAGACACATGGTAGAAATGTATAGAGCTGCAATAAAGCATCTGTGTAATGTGTTTAAAGGATACTGTACTTTAGATAACTTTTGGTTGCTGAACTAGATGGATTCATTTTGAAAAGGATACATCACCCAGCCAGCTTTATCATGATAGGTGTTCATCCTAGTATATAAATTAAAAGCTGACCTGTATTCTAAAAATGTCAGTTGTAATGCTTTCATTGCCATCCTAACCCACCCCCCAAAAAATGAAGTATTCATAAAAATCAGCTCTTGAATAGGCACCAATATAGAGGGCCTGATCTAATAAAGCTCTATAAACTCATGAGAGAACCTGAGTAACTTAGCAAACCTGGAAGAGATTTATTGAAACCATTGCTATGTATGGATGATGTAGCTGTGGCTTGTTGTTTGCCAGGCTTCCTGACTGTGCCTGATGATATGTTATGGTAAAACAACCATTGGTATCACAGCCTAGGTCATAGGAATAGTGATGCAGTCCTTCCTATGATTCACAGCTGTAGAACAGGCGTCAATGAGCTGTATCACCCTGCACGTCACTGGATGGACAGAGCCCAAACATTAGAAAGATTATTTGGACTTGTTACTAAACAATTACAGAGAAGAGGTAAGCAAATCCCATTATATTATTGACATGGACTCTATCTAAAATGATGCAATTTAGTGAATTGCTGTCCAATATCCTTTTTTGTAAGTGAAATGTCTATTTTATTTATTTCATAAAAACATTTTCATCCTATTCATTTCAGCTATTTCAATGTTGTAATAAATGAAAATGGAACTCCTTGTCAAAATTCTGTCACCCAATTTTGAAGAAATATATATAAAACTTGAGTTTTATAGAAATCCAGCCAGTGCTAGGCTTTCACTTTCTTTTCCTTCAGTAATTGCTTTGATCAAGGTGTCACCGGCACTTTTTGCCAGTTTTGTTTGCTCAGGTGGGTTGCTACTATGCAACAAGCATGATATTTTAGTGTTCAGTATAATACACTGCTTTTTATTGTCATGTTAAAGCACCTGCACTTAATATTTTTTTAATGGAACCATTTAGAAGGTGGGATAGATTTGTTTTGAATTCAAATAGATGTTCTGAAAATGGCAATTTTAGCTCAGTTAATTCATTGTAAAATATATTACATGTTTACAGGACTCTGGTGCATTTCATGTAAAATAGGCACCTGTGTTTGTCGTCAGATTTGGGTAACGGGAAATCATTCAGGAACTTCTAGAAAGAGGTGCAGTACAGGGGCTGAATAATTCACTTCTGCAAAATAAAGAATATTGGTGAATCTTATACCTAAACTTTCAGTTTGTAGGAATAAAAATATAATAAATAAAATTTTTTTGTTCCTTTGTTCTTTTGCATTTCGTTATACTGTTATAGCTATGTATACTGATAAAGCTATGAAAAAAACAGACCTGACCAATTAAAACTGATGAAAAAAAAAAATCTACGTTATTACTTATCTTTACACTTTAAAGTGGAACTAAACTGAAAACAAAAAATATCACACTTACCTTTAATCCCACAGGTCCCCCGATGGCGCTGGTCCTTCCCACGATCCGGTCCTGTGTCGTCCTGGAATTCTTCTCTGACCCGGCGCAGAGGAACCGGCAGGTGCCGCCATCTTCACACTTCACTTTTGTCTTCTTCTTCGGTCTTCTTTCTTCGTCAGTAACTTCTGCAATGGTGACCAGTGAAAATAGAAAGGATAGATCTCCCTCAATGGGACCAAGATACATATAATACATTTTAAATTAGAAATATGGAGAGGGTTAGGGGACAGAACCAAGCAAATAATGTGGACAAAGGGCTCCATTTATAAAACAGGGAATCAGAAATTGAAACACATTGAAAAACAATTACTGTCATAAGTTAATTCATATGTTAATTCATGGCGGGCATTAGTTTAAGGTTAAGAATTTAAATCATTTTTTTGTTTTGTATTGTTCTTTACATTACGTGATTGGTTAGGTTTTAGAGTTTGGGTTTAGGTAAACTAGTCATAGGAGAAAGAAGGGGGCTTACATTGTCCCTGAAAACATTGGTTGTCTGGCTTCAATTACTACATATAGAGAAAAGATAGAAATAAAAAAAGCCAGCAATCATTCTATTTTTTATTTTCTATATCAGTGACTTATTGAAGCTAAATATAATAAATATCATTATCTAAAGGTGCCTTAAACAGTCCACAAGATTGGTGCTAATGACCATTGGAGGCATAAGTTATTTCAAAGAAAGAAGATACCACATTTCTGCACAAGCATGTACTGTTTCTTTTATTTTTACATGAAAAGAAACCTATAGACCAACCGGATACGATTACAGCTAGTTCCAGTGGCCCTGTGATTTTTCCATAAATGTAGTCATTGTTGTTGATCAGAAACTTGCCTGTGGTCAGCCTAACTGATTTAATTGACACAATGAAGAAAATTCCCATTCCCACGACACTGATAAATGAGCATTACTGTTAAAAAAAGGTAAGCCAGCAATGTGCTTTTAATTGATCCAATTTTGGCTTGTTTGATTGTTATTGTTAACTATGCCTATATATAACTATATATTTCTATATAAAATAAATGCTTAAAAAAAAGCAAATCAAATTGTATTATTCAGTTTGCTGACCCATAAAGAAAATATCTAGCACCCATACAGTCACTGAGTGGAGCCCAGCTTTAGTATAGAAAAAGCAAGTAAATTGTTGGCTATAATTCTATGGGTGATAGTTTGCTTGCAAAAGGTAAAATGTTATTTATATCTATGGACAATATCACATGTTTCTCATACTCTGTTTTATATCTGAGAATATACAATGTTTAGAAAGCCAGTGGTTGTTTTCATTTAGCAAATGTAATAAAGCAGAATTTCTCGAGCAGTGGTGTGCAAACCCCCAGGGGTACAACTCACAAGTTCAAGGGTACAACATTTCATTTTGGTTTTTAGGTTCTGCAAATAATAAATCTTGTGAAAAACAAATTCCAGTAGGTAGAGGCTTAATCAATAAAAGACATCAGGAGTTTCTTACAAGTACGTAAATACTTTCAGAGTGAGTTGGCTACATATGTGCAGACTTCTGGGTTACTTTAGGTGATCTGGTACAAGCGTTTCATGTTATAGAAGAATGAACTACTGGTAAATTTACAATACTAGTTGCTACTTTTGTAAAAGCAACAGCATTTTAAACTAAATTATTTGATAATCTTTGCATGTTTTTAAGAAGTTTCTGTCATTTTAATAAATTTAGTTTTAGTGTTTATATTTCCTGGTTCACAATTTTCCATTAATGCATTGCCTCTAAATTATTCTGTAAAGTCTGCACTTTCTCCTTGTCACTCTTGCCTCTTGCAAACAGTCCTGTTGAAAAACATAAACCAGCCTTTGCTTTTCTCCAATATAAGCTGGCTGCCTTAGCATGGACAACATAGAACAGTCAACCAACCGTTGACTAGCAAAATTCATTTATGTGATCCAATGATTGCTGTTCAGTAATATTTTCCAACAATGATCCCTGTAATGTTGATTTCATATAATTTAATAAAAAACATTTGTCATCCATAAGCCAGTTTGTGTATATGTTTCTAGCTACTGTATGATTTATTATACTAACTGGTAATTAATCACAGGAGAAAATAACATTATACAGAATATTATATTTTGTTAACAGGGTCTTAGTTTGATTTCTAGTTTATTGATGCTGATAACAGGAGATTATGGTTTACGAATGTGCAAACCCTTGGGTGGAATGCAAACTTCTAACTATTTATTATGTGAAGCTTGGACGTGTCAATGAAGCCAAATAAATATGACGATGCATAACTCAACTGATGCAAAATCTGAAATGGCTCCTGTTTCAATTACATGTATGTTTCATTTTAACCTAGAATTAACAAAAAATTAAAAAAAATAAAAAATTAAAAATATTAATATTAAAGAAATAATTTTTATGACTCTACTCCCTATAGCAAATTATAGGGTAAGTTCTTGTTTTAGCATTGAGATAAGAAAGAGAAGGCTTTTAAGAATGTTCTACTGAGTTTCATTCTAATATAGTAAATTACACTTTGGTTTATTTTGACTTTTTGCTCCTTTAGCCCTTCTGCACAGAAATCATAGTTTGAATGTACTTCATTGATGGTGGCCAATGTATCTGAAACAGCCGTAGATTGGAATACATGGCTTTATAAAATTATAATGTGTCTGTGGCCTAAACTAGTAGTTGTTTATATACAGTTGGCCAAAGGTCCTAAACAAGGGGGTTACCCCCCTTGTGTCTGGGATTTATGTTGAAAGTGAGGCATGTTCAGACCTTCTGCTCTAAAATAAGTTTTTAATGCCTTGTACATTCAGCAATTTTATTGTTTTTTTGAACATGCTGCAATCTACTTAGCTCCTCAAACTGCAGGGGAGCTTATCTGGAAATCTACATGTCTAGAACAAATCGTCAGCAAGAGTCAATGGTGAAATCTGAAAAGATGAAGTTGCATGTTCTGTCAATCCTAACATTTGCAGTATTTGAAATTTTCTAACTGGCACTGCATATCATAAGCTTGTTTTATACCCACTCAGGAACATAAAGTGCTTATTGGAGTGCAGTGGAGATTATTGGGGTGGGGGGTCATGAAAGGGAACTTTATTTGTTGTGAATTATTTAGGCTATTTTAAAGCCCACTACAGGTACAGAAAAAGATCTTGTTTCACCATACAATATTTTCAGCCTCTATCTATGGAATCAAACATATACGCTGACATTTAGAATTTGTTGTATAAAAGATAAATAATGGCTGTGTGATTACAAACAGAAATTTATCATACAAATGCCTTTTATTTCTGCCAGTGTACTGAATCCCTGGCCTACTGCCCCATGGGCATTAAACATTTAACAATAGGGTTCCAAGCTTGTTTAGACTTGTTACCTTCATTATTAAAGCTAATACAGAGTTACATTTAGATTTGCCAAAAATGTTTCCATGGAGCAAGAAGCTTTGTTGCTTGGCCATTAAAACTGGAATAATTGTACAGCCTATTTAACACCCTATGTGAATACTACTTTGAGTTTTACTGCTGTAATTTATCTTTGTCATTTATTAAACTGCTCAGGGTCACCTCCTTTTTCCTCGCCTTTTTAGCAAGAATATCATGCTGAAATCTGCAGAATAGGCAGCATGAAATCTATATATTAGCACTCTTCCATACACATGTCCCAGAGAGACTTGCATGTACACCTTATTATATAGCACTCATTTCCACATATCTGCCTTTTTTCCTCCAGAGATCAGAGTACAGCTTCCTTATTGTCAAAGCATAACTGGTGGTTAAGGACAACAGCTGTTGAATGTATACATCTATTTCTAAACAATTTCACTAATATATTTATTTTGTCTGTAAGTACATATAATTCAAATATAGCAAGAATAGGAAATTATAGTATTTGTTGTTTCAACAATAGTATTGTGTAGAAATAATTCAACCAGTTAGCATATTTGCACTATAATAATATTGCCAGATGACAATTTCAATAGTGGTTACTAGATAGAATGGGAAAGCAGACTCCTGACATAGGCAGCTCGACTGGCTGCAGAGATATCACCTATGCAGGACTATTTTTGTAAAGCCTGCACTCGGGTTCCACTTGTTCTGGGGTCACTGCAGTTTAAACAGGGAGCAAGTTAGGGAGATAGGGATAGGGATAGGGATAGTCCCTACTAGTGTGGTAATGTATGTTTAATATTCCAATATGATTGGTGTGCGGCATTACTATGGCACTGCAATAATTTGCACAGCAACATGGTCTGCTGTTCTTTCAAAGGGGCAGCGTGAACTACTGTGCATTCTGGTAGGTTAACCAGCCCATTCCAGTGAATCGAGTAATTAATGGAATATTGCCCTTAATGCATGCCAGCAACGCAACACAAATGCATTTTTACAAATGCATGCACATAATTAGATAATAGATAACTTTCAGAAGAGTAATGCAGAAAACATTAAAACTTTAGGATCGACATAAAAACTAAGCAGACAGGAAATAAAATAAATTACTGCACTCCAAGCTGCAGAAACTTTTACTGTTCTTGTTTATTTTAAACAGCAGCAGAATACACCTTTTAAATGGGCACTTTTAGTCCTATTTAAAAAAACAAGAAAAATTGCTGCAGCCCAGATTGCAGAGATTAATTTCCTTTTTGACCTATTCAGTGGAGTGCAATGAGCTAAAGTGAGACATTGGGGCAAGTTACAGAATGTACATAGCTTCTTCAGAAAGATACCAAAGCAGTTAGCCTTTTCCAAAGGAAAAGTCAGTAGCAAAGAGTCTCCTGTACCAGTCTTTTATTTCATACATACAATGACGTATGTCCCAATGGTTGTCACCTATAAGTAATAGTTAGCATTCTAAGGAAAATAGTAAAATTATTTCCTCTAAATGATCCCTGTTCAATGTGGTACATCTTATAAGGTGTGTAAAATGCTCTAAATGTTGGCGACACAGATCAAACCCTGCAACAATAAATAAATCTGTACAGATACCATAACTAATGTTCCATTAGCAACCCATTTCTGCAATACATGCAGCAGCATAGCTAATCTCCTGAGTACAGTTCTGATCAGGAACTTAAAATCACAGGAAATCCAAAACTCCACATTATGCCTGGTGGGGCCAGAAATTGTAGTGCTGTAATAATAAATTATATACCGTATTTTTCGGCGTATAAGACGCTCCGGCATATAAGACGCACCCAATTTTAAAGGAGGAAAATCTAGAAAAAAAAGATTCTGAA
>NC_092863.1:53675766-53695980 GCF_032062135.1 Pyxicephalus adspersus | reverse complement strand
GAGGAGGAGGAGACACGCGCTGCAGCCAGGAGGAGAGGAGAGAAGAAGCACGCAGCATCGCGGGATCGGGTGAGTATGATATTTTAATTATTTTTTAAAACTGTGTTCGCTGTATAAGACGCACCCACTTTCCCCCCCCAGTTTTGGGGAAGAAAAAGTGCGTCTTATACGCCGATAAATACGGTAATTACCTCTTACAAAGAGCCTCCCAACAAAGTTATACAGACATTCAAAAAATGTCTATTCCCACAAATTCACACTGAGGTGACAATGTGTAAGTTCCCCAATAACATTCTTAAATCATTATTACAGTATACCAGTGTGATTGTAAAATATACAAATGACAAACTAGCATGTTGCTATAGCACATATTTGTAAGGTATGAATGAACTGTAGATCTTCATTTGTTCTGCCTGTGTTGATTATGCTTTTCTAAATTAGTAAGTAAATAAACAGGAAGACAGATACATTGCTGAGCATTCACACCTTTTTATCTAAGTGCCATGCGCTATGTTGATTATGCTTTTCTAAATTAGTAAGTAAATAAACAGGAAGACAGATACATTGCTGAGCATTCACACCTTTTTATCTAAGTGCCATGCGCTATGGTAAAATCTGCTTTCTACATTTTTGGAATGGTTTCCAGCCAAACACACCTTCTGAAGGATGAATGTATGTAATGCACCACACTGCAACTATACCACATGAAAACCACAGAGGTGTGAAGGCAGATTTACACAGCATGTCAAGTAGTTAGAATTTTCTGCCTGCAATCCATCAAGTTCAGCTGGCTATGCCTCTTCTTAAATCCCTGAATGAAATGTAGTACATGATTTCTGTACTAAAGTTTCCAAATACTTCCCTCTGCAGTTCTCGAAAGTTTGTGGGTTCACAGCACAGGTCCACATCTACATAGGTGTCTGCTGTTTTACACCATTAAAAGCCTGCTATCCTCACTTGTAGTAACTAAAATTAAATGTAAACGTTAACATCTTACATTTTGCAGGTACAACTTTAATTTATATAAGCATTATTGTGTAGTTTTCCTTGATATGCTATGAAATTTGAGAAATACTATCATCATTAGTACGATTATTGTTGTTTTCTCTGTGTATTTCTTTGTAATAAATATTTTTGGGTATTGTAAGCGGACTGCGTTCCACGAAACGCATAAAATGTTATCAGAGACCACAATGCAAATTGGATATGTAATTTTATTTGTTTTATTTGGATTTGAATTATTTACAAATAAAGTGCCTTTTATAATATTTTACTGTATGATATATTGTTATATTTAGATTAATATTTTCTATTAAAGTCCCATGAGCTTTATTCCATAAATTACAATTTTAATTTATATCACTTTTAATGGCAAAGCAGACAATGTGAAGTAGGCAAAGCTGTTTTTTTTTCTTCTATGCCAGTTACCTTATGTCACCTGCTCCCCTCCCTTCCCTAGCCCCTGAGCTGATCCAGATAAATATGAAGCCATAATTAGGTAATAGATTACTATTCATAAACATGGAGTAATTTACGAAAACCTTTACAGGATAATTTTTCCAATTACAATTATAACCATAAACATGTCAACAAAACAAATCAGCAGAGAACGGACACAATCAAAAACATATATGGGGGCAGAATCAGTACTGAACTCTTACAAAGAAAGACACATCCACATGGGCCCAATGAAAACTGCACTGACATGCAAACATGTTTGCAAAGCCACCATCCAAACCACACTGATATACCAATAACACATCTGCAGAGAAACATTCCGTACTGTATTGACAAAACTAAGGACATTATCAGTAACATTCAATTATTCATTTTCCCTATATTATTTTAAGATCCAAAGAATGTTTTCCTTATCTGGATTTTTACCGTTAACTTATAACTTTGTTATTGCTGCTTTAGTAAGGCTTTACAATAAAACAGTTACATTTGTGTAATTGTTATAGGCAACCATTAAAACCATCATTTCTCCTTTTCAAAACATTTTTTTTAGCAAACATTTTTTAAGGTGGAACTCCTTTTGTTACATAATTCTGAGCTGTACGATCTCCTACTTTCAAAGTTACAGTGTTGCTTGAAACAGACTACATTACGGCTAGTTTGTACGGTCAATGAAAAAAATAGGGGAAAGCATATTAAGGTATTAAACCTAACCTGAATAAATCTCATTTTTGAAAGACTTAAGGACTTACTTCCCATCATCTCATTAGTATCAAACTGTTCTGCTAATGATACTTCTGCCAAAAAGTAGATCATTTTTTTAGTACAGTAGTGGGGATGAGGCTTAGTGGCCAATATGGGTTTGCAAAAATCAGTTTGTTGGGTTCTCAAATTGCAAACTTTAAATTTGCAGTTTCAATTAGGATTTTTTTATCAAAACGTTGGAAATTCTAGGCTTGCTGCAGAAATAGAGAACAACTCATAATGCATGATAGCCCCATATCAGGTGAGTCATAAAGAACCAGAAATTTAAAGAAATAGATAACCCAGACCTTCAATAAAGTGGGCTCCCAGCTTTAAATACATTAATACCTACTCAGCAGCAAAGAGATGTAACCTTATGCAGCCCAAGTTTAAGTGAGCATGGAAGTAAACGTTAGAGACACTCAGCAAATAGGCACTGGTGGTGGTTTTCATGGAATAGTGCTCACATGTTATTGGAGTGTACCTTTTCATTCTTTATGGTATTGTAGTGTTCCCTAAATTGTAATGCAGCACCACTTCAGATGTTTCCTTTGATGCTGTGTTTCAGACTTAGCTGTAAAGTTTCCATTGGAGACAATTTAGAAACTACAACATAAACAGTATAGGATTACTGTTATAAATAGTATTTCTATTGTTGGACTGAGCTGATATCCATAGATCAGCAAACATATTTGATTAACAAATTCATGAACAGCTACATTTGTTAGTCAATGTTACCCTGACCGGGGATCAAAACTGTATAATAATAACCATTTATCCCATAAAATATGGTTTAAACTTTTTTTTTGCATCTAAATGTTGCTGATTTCCTTTAGCTGCATTTATTCACTTTCCGTTTATGTACTTCTGCAGTACAATTGGATACACATTGACCTAATAGAGACTGCTGCGCAGCATGGTTTCTCAGAGGTTAGCACTCCGGTTTAAATCTCAGCCAGGACACTATCTGCATGGAGTTTGCAGGTTCTCCCTGTGTTTGTGTGGGTTTCCTCCCACATTCCAAAAACATACAGTTAGGTTCATTGGCTTCACCCCAACATTGACCTTAGACTGTAAAAAAGACATATGACTATGGTAGGGACATCAGATTGAGAGCCCTTTAAAAGGAACAGCTAGTGACATGACTATGGACTTTGTACAGCACTGTTTAATATGCCGGTGCTATATAAATACTGTGTAATAAAAAAAATACTGCGGACCATACTTGCTCAAGGTGTGTTTGTATGCACCTGTAATATTTCAGACGAGTGCAGGATTAACATTCTACTTCAACATCACTCTACACAAATCAGTGGAACATCAGTGGGGGATATTCTGTTGTTCCATTCATCCTACTACAAGCCCCTTACCTGCTTTGCTAGCAAAGGTGAAAGAATTAATCAGGTCTATAAAAGTGTCTACAAAACTGAGCAAGTCTAAGAAAGTAGCAATCAAGAAATCAATAGAATTTGGAGTAGGAAACTATAGTCCATGGCATCTGGATGCTTGGAATAGGATTTCGAGAATTTTGTATTGGTTACATGCTGGTTGCCATTCTGGGCCTAGTTGCAAGGTTGTCTACTCTGCAAGTGACACACTCTTCTATACTTCGAACATTGTATTATGGTGTAGTGCATTGCGGTGTTGTATTATCAGTGCACTTGTGAACTAGAATGGGTTCTGTTACTGATCACTCTTTCAGCTTTAATTCCAATTTATTAAATTTTATTCCATTCTTCACCTTGAGGTTCATTCTTCATCTTGGTTCATTCTGTCGCCTTTATTGGTCCTCTTAGATTGTAATCTCTTCGGGGCAGGGTCCTCTCCTCCTCCTGTGTCAATGTCTGTGTCTGTCTGTCATATACAGCCCATATTTAATGTACAGCACTGCGTAATATGTTGGTGCTTTATAAATACTGTTTAATAATAGTATTTCAGTTTTTTTTAAGTAAATACCCTAAAATTAGCAACAAGCCTTTCAAGATGGTGAAATTATTGGGGTTTAGAAAGTATAGCTTGGTGCTTTGAACACTGCAATTTATAGGAAGATGCTTTTTTTAGAATTACGACCTAGGTTTAAAATAGATATGACCTAATTAAAAACAAAACCAAATGTTTGCATTTACGTGAAAATGACCAAATATGTCCAATAAACAATTGTTTAGTTCCTTCCCTATGCATGCAAGTACAAGAGGGCTTGATATCCTTATAAAAACCTTACTTTATATGAATATCCTCAATATTACATAATGCTGGCTGACAGGACATCCACTAGGATATTTTATTTTCTGGGTTATTCATCTCCTAAGCCATCTCCCCCCCCCCACACACACACACACACTTTTTCATTACTTTCATATTTATCTAAATAAAGGAAAATGATACGTGATTTTCAAGCAACACTTTTGTTAAAACAAACGAAAACTTTAATATGACGTGGTTGGTTTTGATGCAAATATTGCTTACTCAAGCTTTTCTCAGAAGTAAATCTCTTAGAATGTGGAGGCAGGGCCAGGACTGACTTTTCAAGGTCAAGATCTGTATATAATTTCAGCTGCTTATACCTCTGGATCTCCTGATTGTTTTGACAGAAGTCTCTGAAGGTAACCTCTGTAATTCATCATCGTGTGCCCAGTTTGCATTTTTCATATTTCCAAATTATAAGGACAAGTTTGTGCTTTTCTTCATATCAGTTTAAGTAGATTATCTACAAAGCAAAGCAAGCAGCAGTCAGATTTAGTTACTCTGGGAAGAAAAGACCCATTAATATTCAGTACATTTGTTATTTAGCAGTTTCATAGTTCCATTCCTTAAATTCATTCCATCCGCATGAAGAAGCAATCATGGAAGGAATTTAACAAGAGGACACAGGGCAGGGAAATCCTTGCTACCACTGCCAAGAGATTATTAACTATATCTCTCCAGGAGCTGTACACATCCCACCAATCAATGTGCCTTTTATGCAGTGGCATTTTTAATCCATTATACATATTGTTAATGGGATTTTAGAAAGTGGCATTCTATTTGGCACAGCCCAAAACACTTTTAATTCTTTTATGCATGGTAAAAGTTGTATAAATGGCTTGCTATAGCTAGTAAAGAGTTAATGCCATGCTCCAAAGTTTTTCCCCTACTGACAAGAACACTTTGATCAATCATTATAATACATACAGCTATATTTGCAACACACTTTCTTGTATATATAGTAATCATATGTACAAATGGATTGCATGAATATATTTGCACAATGACACTATTAATCGTTGAATACATAACTTTGGGTTCAGCGTGTTCAGTATGTCAACATGCAAGATGCAAATAGCGTTATTATTATTATTCACTGTATTTATATAGCACCGACATTTCATTTCACATTCATCATTTACCAAAATATAAGAAATATAACATCTGTTTCTTTTGAATCAGAATTTCCCTAAAAGGTGGCCTGCATTGGGGATGTATTGAGTCTGCCATTATTGACCTTGTCTTTTTAAAATACTAGTTCCCTGGAAGTCATGCTCGGCCATGTTTTGACATCAAATTGTCTAACAATTTTACTTGCTTTAGGTCAGTAACTAAATAGCCTCAATGTCAGGATTAGAATAACAGCATAGGGAGCTGCAATGGCAGCCTTCATATTTTTACCAACACATGTTCAGTTTAAAGGTACTCCATTGCAAACGTGCACCTGTAAAAAGGTGAAAGGTAGCTCATTTGGCCATTCAAGTGTTTGATCAGCTCTGCCACACAGCTCAGCCAGACAGGTGACACCACTTCTACTATTACAATTTGACAATGTAGAAAGGATACAGCAATGTCCTCTCTCCTCCTTCTTTTAAAAAATAATTTAGATAGAATGGGCATGTCCCCGGGCGAGTGCGCTGACATTCCTCGGAAGTTCCCGGTGACGCTGGCACATATAGCAGCCGTTAGGGGCACAGCGGGAATTTCAAATTATTTCGTATTGCATTTATTACCAAATAACTGTATTAAATATATACTATATACAATATAATTATAGTATTGCTGGAATCAGCACCTACTGCACCCCTTTTCTCTTAACAGAAGAAGATAAGATAATTACAACCACATTGTTTAGGTTGGCATATACAGACACATTTAATTATACACCTGAAATTTGATTTGAAGTAGTATATTAACAAAAAGCAAAGTACTAATAAACTGTAATGAATCAGGATGGTAAGGTCGGCTCAGGAGAGAGCTTTTTCTGCCAAAAAGTTTTAAAGCAGTGTTAGACAAGAGAATTTAAAGCCAATGATATGTTTCACTGTGAAATTCCACACAAAGCTGATAATCCCTACAGTGCCTCAATATGGAAATCAGTGGGAAATGTTCAGATCCTGTCTCACAAGTAGCATTGTTCACAAGTTCTGTACATCTCTGGCTCTAAAGGCTCTTATATCACAACACCTTTGTACTGAGGGAATGGGTGAATTATAAAGAGAAAGCTATAGACACACACATACATACTGTATACTTTTATTCTATATAAACATGCATTGTACAATTGTTTTTACTTTAATAAAATGTAAAATGTACACCTAAAACATAGACAACATAACTTAATACACCTGGAGATATATATATGATATATATGATATATGATAATAGTGGAGATTTTCAAAGTTCAGACTAAGCACAGTAAAATAACACAATGGTTCAGGTTGGTGTTATTTTGTTTTGTGTTTGCTTTAGGTGAATGTGTTTGGAGGTGACTTTCTATTTATAGTGTTGTGCCACACTCCAGGAACAATTCTGCTTTCAAATTGTGTATTGTTAACTCTCAAAAGGGTCTCTACTGTCACAAGCTTTGTGTCCTGTATGTTCTTTATTACCAGGAGGGTAGAGATCATTACTTCCCATATGGGAGGCAGCAGGTATGTGTTTTACTCTTCGAGCTGCTGGGCAACCTACATTGCATGTACAACAAAATAACAATTGCCAGAGACATAATGACCACAAAGAGGGTATATATAATCTAATTACTCTATAAGTAAATACTGCAATCAACACACATTGAAAAGTAATTTTGCTGGCGCCCAAAACAAGATCAAGGTCACTTACCAAACATTCAAATATTATTTCAAATTCTATAGAAAAGGTTGTAGGTCATATTGGTTCGTGTGGTGTTTTTATTGTGAGTGAAATCTGGTTTAAAGTGGCTGATGTTATTATTATTATTAGTAAATAGGATTTATGTAGCGCCAGCATATTACGCATCGCTGTACAAAAAATATGAGTAGCAAATGACAGACAGCTACAGACAGTGACACGTGAGGATAAGAGGACCCTGCCCTGAAGAGCTTACAATCTAGGAGGTGTCTCAGAGAATAGGAGGGCAGATATGTAGAGGTGGGAAGTAGTGAGTGTTTTAAGAGACAGAAAAAGACAAGTGGGCAATTCTGAAAAAGTGTGTTTTGAACGCTCTTTTAAATGAGCAGAAAGTTGAAGCAAGCCGAATAGGATGAGGAAGACCATTCCAGAGAATGGGGCAGCTCTAGAGAAGTCTTGTCTCAGTGCGTGTGATGAGGTTATGAGTGAGGAAGTCATCAGTAGGTCATTGGAGGGGCAAAGAGAGCAGCTAGGGGAGTATTTTTTTTACCAGGTCAGAAAGGTGGGTTGGACAGGAGCTGTGTAGGAATTTGAAGGCAAAGCACATGAGCTTGAATTTGATTCTAAGGTGAAATGGAAGCCAATGAAGAGAACTACAAAGAGATGCAGCAGAAGAAGAGCGGAGGGAGGGATTGATGAGTCTGGCTGCAGCAATCATAATAGATTGTAGAGGAGAGAGTCAGGTTAGTGGAATACCAGAGAGGAGGATGTTATAGTAGTACAAATGAGTAATGATAAGTTGCTGGAAGACTGCCATATACGTGAACTGTATTACGACTGGCTGTAAAGAAAGCAGAAGAAAATAGTTGTAAAGTGAAGTTTCAGAAATGATCATTAAGAACTAAAGCTTAATGTTAGTATATATAGATACATTTTAGCATGCACCTGAAAATTTCTTTAAACTAGTATTAGTAGTTAAACACAAAATAGTGATAAGGTGTTTTGATGCATGATGAATATCCTTTATCAGCAATAATATACATTCACATGCAAAATTTTAAACAACCCTAGAACAGCCTTGTATTATCAACATTCCATTTGCAGCTTTAAATCTCATTCCAGGCCATGCAGCATGCCTTACTGACAGCTGTTTTGTCCAGTTGGCATTTTCAAAGAGTTGCATCTTCTTCATGATGAATTAGAAAAATTCACCAAGTATTGTAAACACTGGATTTATTCTGGCATATTGGATTGGCATCAAAGGGCTGTTTACTTAGCATGTTGAATGTAGTTTTTTGTAGGAGGGACCTTTTTTCTAGCACAACCGATGAAATAAACAAAACTTTATCTTTTTAACCAAACTTAATTTTTTTCCCTTAAATAAATGAACCCTGTTATATTTTTGTGTCTAATTATTTGATTGCTGTAATTAAGTTATTTATTATTTACTAATTATTTAGTATTATTATTTATAATTTATTAGTTCATTACCACAACCACTGACTGTTTATATATTGATACTATTTTATTACATTAAATTAGATAATATGAAGACACATTCATGTTATCCAGTATTTTGCAACTTACCAGTCCTTAGACATGGTGGCTGCATTTCATTTCTTTTTTGTTGACCTTGCCACTCATCCTGTATGCTTGTAATGTTATCCCCTCCTATTGTATGTTGCTTTCCCACCTCTTAGATTGTAAGCTCTTCTGGGCAGGGTCCTCCCTTCGTTCTGTGTCACTGTCTGTTTTTTTCTGTCTTTTGCAAACCCTATTTAATGTACAATGCGGTGTAATATGTTAGTAATATATAAATACTGTTTAATAATATCTGCACTGCTAACTTTTTTGTGGTCTAATTTGAAAGAGATAGAAAGAGGGAGTTGATATATAGTCCTGTCCTAGGGTGACAATGATGCTCCCCTCATAGATACAGTAGCAAAAACAGTAAAAATAGTGTGTGAGTGTTGTAACCCCAGCACAGATGATATGTTACAAGCAGTAACTGGGTCAAAACATCTAAATTGTATGGAGAAAAACAACAAAACAGCTACCTTGGTGGTATGAGCTGGTAAATTGCAGTATATTACAGTTTTGTTCTTGTGTTTAGACTTGTTTTAAAAGGTATGTAAAAAATCTTGTTTGCATATTACCCACCATCAACAGACTTCTAATAAATTAAAGGTCAACAGCCAAACCCTTACCTGGCCTTGCTAGGGAAGCTGTGGCAGCAGCTCCGCATGGCATCTGATTCCAACTACCATATCACTTTGCCCAGGACTTAACAGTACAAGGAACCTATTGCCAAGTGTTGTGCTAAGTTTTTGGGTTATTTATAGTCTTAAACTCTATGTTTTATGGCTTTCATAAGTCAAATAAAAATGTCTGTAAACATTCCTAAGGCAATAAACCAAAATTACAGCTTATCTACACAAATAAGATATTAATAAAAACCATATTTCTAAAAGTCCCTAGAGAGACTGATACCTTGCGTTTTGCTATACTAAGAGTACATACAATCAGTTGCTATAAGGTTATTAGTTGTTCCAAGTTGGAGAGAGGCTGGGAATTGGTTTACTGCAATATATTTTTTTGGATTACTAGCCAGGAAGTTATTTGTGTAGGGAATATTGTTTTCTTTTTAGTATAGCCAGTTATCAGAACCACCTGAAAATGTTATATGTATGCTGTAAAGGTTGTAAATATTTCCTTTGTATAAACCAACATGTGTGTTATTGTTTTCACTTTAAGAATGAGATTTCAATTTAATATAAAAATATATTGCATTAAATGTTTAAGAGGTTAGTCTAATTTGGTAAAGGTTTATGCAACAGAAGTAGTAGAAGCTTGTTTTATTCTTTTTGTGTAATATCCAATATATATAGACATGTGTAGTGGAGATATGTGCTAGAGGTTAGCAATCTTCATCCAATTTTTCCCACAATCCATTCTGTGGAATGAATACCTGTTCTGGTTCAAGACTAAAATAACATGGTTAGTTGGTAGCAGTATTGGTATAAGGTCTGGTATATAAGTCCGGTCCCTGATTCTGTTCTTGTCCTGGATAATAAGCTCTTCATGGGTTTTCTCACTCAATGCTGCATTTTCTAAAATTGAATGCATTATAAATCCAACGGGAAAATTGAATTTCCGTATACCCTCCTGTAATACCTCCAGTAGGGGAAGTGATGACTCCTGGAAATAAGAGGCAGTCCTTGAGCATTCTGACCAGATGCTATGGTTGTTGCTCAGTGCCTTTGCCTGTAAGCTCTATTTAGCATCAAATGCAGTAATTTTTTAAGAAAACTGCTTTTAAGATGTCCTTGCTACGGGTTCTGTTGCTTCAGACATTTGTTGGTAATAGTGGTGGAGGGCATGTGCATTAGGGAGCAGAAAGGGGCCTTATGCTTTGAACCTATCTGCTTGGTAATTGTGGCGCATCATCAATTGGAGAAATAGTAATTGGTTCATGTCATTTCACTTACCTATCACTATAGTAGCCACAGTGAGTGTGTGGTTCATTGCCAACACAATACTTTTTTGTCAAAACAATCCTTCATGGATGTCTGACAACTGTTGGAGCGAAGGTGAGAAGGTGTATGTGGGAGGAAATGTATGAGTGCATCCTTATTACTGGAAGTAAGGTTGACTGCATACAGCAAATGAGCCACTACCTAATGTTTTTCTTCCTTCTGTTGTCACTGTTGCAATGAGGGATAAATCCAATTGATGTGTCATCATAGGTTGGAGTTTAGGGGTTTAAAAAGAACGAAAATCAGATGAAAGATCCGATCAAATCTGCCTTAGTTGGACCATCATATTACTCCAGCAAGAGAATGGGATGGTGAGGGATGGAAGAGATTCCAATCTAGGCCAAGAAACAATGTATTAAAAAAATAATGAAACATTTAAAAATACTATTACTTTTGCCCTGTAGTGTTTGCCAGAATATCACCCCCCCCCCCCCACACACACACACATATAAAATGAGCCTTACTATGGAAGCAGGCTTGCCTTAAAAAAATGTTTGTCTTTATGGTAGTACATTTTAGTGGCTTATTCTCTTCAAATCATTCCTCCTCCCTTGGATGTCTAATCCTACTGACCTTGCACAGTTCACTTGTCCTAGACACAGCTAAACTTTTAAAGGAACCAAGTAATATTAATGTTAATATTAATTATATTAAATATTAATGTTAATATTAAAAAAAAATGCATTATTTAATATATAATTGGAATATTAAATATTAGGTTTGGCAAAGCCATGACAATCGTCAACATCGTCAACTGTTGTGTTCATTGCTCTCCTCCCCCTTAATAATTAAAGGAAAAGGTGAAGTATTGTCTTTTCTCCAGGACTGGAAAGAATGCACTTTCATCAGTGAAGCTGGGTGATCCAGGAAAATTGGAATGGATCTGGTCCAGGATTGAAACCATAGGCTAACAAAAAGCAAATTACTTTTAAGAAATTAATTCTAGGTTTGCTGGATGGTGATCCACAGAAAGTGTATCCTCTCCAGTATTGAAGAGCTTTAACAAATCAGACCCATGGTGTCCAGCTTCATCATCTTATTCCATAAAAGTTAGCTATCCATTCAACAAATGTCTTGCAAGTACAAATTTGAAAACAGCATCCCCATTTTTTTTATTTTTGCTGGTGTTACCTTTCCTGTTTATAATGTTTGGAGGCTGGATTGCAATCGTTTCTACCTATTAATTTTTGTTCAAAATATTTTTATTGAGGAATTTTTACAAAACATGGAAAGAGGAAAAACATAATTTTTTTTTAGCAAAAATGCACATTTGGTGGTACAGTACAATAAATGATATAAATAATACAAAATAAAAATATCAACGATTACAATTGTCTTAAATGTAACATACTTATTTCTTTTTTAGATGGTGATGACTTTTTTTTAAATGACCAGCTGTTCCTATAAAATGGGAGCAATGAAGTATATAAAAGCTTTATTTTATTCAACCACTTCTGTGGAAGACTAAAAGGTCCTGTCCTGTAATACAGTTATTATGAAGCTCACTGTGTCCAGGCTGTAATGCTCCCGTTATTTTACTAAAATTTGGCAAACTGTTCAAAAGCTAATAAAAAGTACTGAAGTTTAGAATACACATCTCAAAATTGGAACATACACCTTCTCTGGGGTCAGGTAATATTAGTAAAATGACTGAAAGGTATCCATTCTTGCTGGGTGTCAGGTAGAACTGTAAAGCTGTTATTCGTAATCATAAGACTAAATGAGCTTGTTATGCTCATGCCAACAGAATGCGTGGCAGGCTATGGTGAATGATGTCCAGTAGACCTAAGAACATAGCTGAACTCCTTTCATGCTGCTTCGTGAAGGAATTATAGAAAGGCAGGTGACACCATGGGGGGTAGTGCACTGGACTTGAACTATTATGACAAAATAAAATTGGCATTTCTAAGCTGAAGAATTGTTTGGAAATATGTGAACGTGGAACTGCATTTATATGTTTTTTAGGAGAATTCAGCGGCAGGTACTTGAGTGCCTCTATTTTTGGAACAAAACAAACAGTTTTATGCTGGCTTATTTTTAGTAGATACAGACAGCAGTCTACACCAATGTTTTTCTTTAAGGTCATGCCCTCATTTCTCCTTGACAAGGACAATACTATCCCTTAACCCAATTACATTGAATAATAAAAAAGATTGCTGGCAATTCTCTAGATGTGGTCAGGTCTGTCATGGTTTATCTTACTGAAACTATTTATTTCTGCTTGTCTTTTTTAAAAGCTCAATGCAAGAAATCCTGGTATCAGATGGATTCTTCTCACCATTTTGCATGTATATTCAGTTGAGCAGTAGGATCCTCCTTTCCCATGGTTTCAGCACTAGAATGTTCCCATGTGAAAACTGCTGAATTAAATACTAACCTCAGAAGGAGGAGTGATTCGATCACAATGCATATTTTTTAACCTTTTTTTTAAGGTTGGTTTTCAGTGTCCCAAAGAATACTGTCTGTTTCGTGCAATGAACACTGAGAGTAAAAGAGATTTTTGTATAGAAGTTTATTTGTTGTTGGTCTGTTGCTAAACAAGATAAAATTATTATTGTCCTGGGGTGTTGGACATAGAGATGTTCTTGACAGTCATGCTTCTTGCTGGGATGCATGAGAGATAAAAGTAGCTGGAAACAAAAGCTGGGTGATCCAGAAAACCTGGAATGGATTTCCTCAAAGTCATTTGCTAGCAAATGTTTTTAATCCTGGACCAAATACATTCCAGGTTTGCTGGATCACCCAGCTTCACTGATAAAAGTGTATGCTCTACAGCTTTGGAGAGCTTTCATAAATCATGCCCAATGTTTCTAGCTTAGATAGGTTGTTTTGAAACAATAGATACCTTGTTCTGAAAATGATCAGTATGCGTACCTCTGTGTTGGAAAGAATGTAGGATTTGTAACATATTGGCTTTGATAAGTCAGAAGCGAACAAAACACACTAATTATTTTAGCAAGAAAAGTGTGGCAAGAAAATATTCCAACAATAGATTTGAAAGGTGCATCACAGAAAATGTTGAAATGCAGCTGCAACCATGATCAGCCGCGATCCACACATATGCATAGTCAAACATGTCTGTCAGTGACCAACAAACAACTTTTAATACAAAAGGCTAGGAAAGGTGCATTTCTGCAGGATAGGGAGTGGGACAGTATGCAATGATTTGATTCTGTATGTGTCTAGAGTAGTGGGCACCATTATGCTAATTATTTTGCTTACACCGATGCCAGACACCAGTTTCACCAACCCCTAGGTAAGCTTCTGTTGGCTAAAGATTTCTAATAAGCCCGACTCCTAGATTGTAAGCTTTTCTGGGCAGGGTCCTCTCCTCCTCCTGTGTCACTGTCTGTATCTGTCTGTCATTTTAAACCCCTATTTAATGTACGGTGCTGCCTAATATGTTGGCACTAAATAAATCCTTTTTATTATTAATGTTATTAATAATAATGATAATAATAATAATAATAAAATAATTGCCAGTGACAGAGGAAAGTGACTTTTTTTGGCTTGCTGTCTAGGCTGTACACTAATGTACCTTGTACCCACGTGTATTGTAGACTGTGAGTTGTTCATAACAAATTTTGCTTTGCCACAGAAAAAGAGAAACTTTCTTTACCACCTGTATCCCAATTACAGATACATCAGGGATGACACATATAAATGGACTATCTGGGGTATTTCCCCAACAAGTAGAGGCCTGTGCTGATGCTAAATTTGCACATTAATTCATCATGGCTGCTTCTGAATCTAGTATAATGCATTTGTTGTTGTTCCAGCAACCCTAAAATGCTGAATGTGAAACCTAAACTGTGAATTGGGTAGGCTTGGTCACACTTATTTGTGCAACTAGAGAGATTGGTGGACTTCACTTACTTCCTGAATGCATATTAACAAGAGCTACAAGTGTGCACTGTACATTCTACACATCAGACAGAGCATTCTTCATTCTCATATTGTGCATTCAAACCATAATTCTGTAACATGCACAATAGTCTAGACAAGTCTCTTCTATTGATTCAAGTTCAGCAAGCACAATAAACATTTATGGTACAAGTCTTCTTAAGTCTGAAGAGGAAATCCCTTCCCCTAAATTTGTGCTAAGAATTTTATATCTTGATAGAAAAGACACACACCACTGAATGTCAGAAAAGCATTAATCAGAGTTTGACAAAGGTGCATTCAGGGCTCACTGCTAGCAAAACAAACCTGGGATGTTTCCACTCCTCTTCTTGTGATATCCTACTATTTGTTCCTGGTGATTTTCCCAGGATGCAGTCTGGCCACACACTGAGATGCCATTCATGGCAAAGCAAACCTGTTTCAACAAGTAACATATTACAACTTTGTAGCAACCAAAATTCTGATTTTCATTCATTTGTTCTGTCAGCTAGTAAACCCAGAAACTAAAGAAAACATGCAGAAACACGAACCATAGTGTTGGATATTTTGCATGAAAGGTGGTTTGGATAATTAATTGTTGACGTTTGCACTTAGCTCTGAAAAAGGTAAATATCTTGATCCAGAGCAAGATATTTTCTTACATAATAATGAGATGTACTATGTGATATGTTTCTAGAACTACTCCACTAAATGTAACTTCAATCCAGATTAAATTCATAATATAATCTTCAAACCCAATACTGTTATTATTGAGTGCATGTAAGAACCAGAGACAACCTGTGTGTAGCCATTCCACATCCTTACATGCCATTCTATAATCTGCAAAGAAAGTAGGCCTGAAGCTAATTTGGCGGACGGCCTCATGACGGGGGGAGAAGGGAAGACATAGAGGCAGTGGTTAAGTATATATATATATATATATAAAAAGTGCGGGAAAGAAAGAAAAAAAAAGTGCGGGAGAATTAGAGGTTTTGATTGGTGGTCTTAGGGGTAATAAAAAGGGGGAGCGAAATGAGGGGGATAGCATTTAGCTCTGGAAACAGAGCGCTTCCCACCCTCTCTCCCTATTTTATGAGCTGGAAGAAGTTTCTTGTCATGACAGCTTGAGTGGCGTGTTATTATTATAATTTCATGAAAGTTAGAGTTGGGAAATGGAGAATATACGGGGGGGTGGGACCCATAAGGGTATGGGTCTTTCTGTTATGGGTTGCCTTGCATGACACTTGGTTGTTGTGGGGGCTAGGTTTTGAGGTAGAACCCGCTAACTGTCCCCGAGGCGGTTAGGGGCAGCTGGGGGCCAGGATGTGGAGTGGAGATACTTGAGAAAAAGAGGATGTTATAGTGCGACTTTCATGGACTAAAAAGGAGGGTGTTCTTCCTATCAGACTGAAAATGTTTTTGGTTATAAAAAATGGTGTTTTGTTATCTTTAAAAGAAAATGTTATAAAAAATTGTGTTAAAAGGGCTGCTATGGCCAATTTTTCCAAAAATTATTTTGTGTGTGTGCTATTTATTAGTCGTATATTTTGGTGGGGTAAGGTATTAATTGGCCAAGGTTTAGGAGCTATGGATTCATCTGAGGTACCCTAGTCATGCACAATACAGTTGTTTACTGTTTTTGTGTTTTCTGTTGTCAGTGCCAGTCACAACCCAGACTATGTATGCTTTCTTCATATAATTGTATCAATAAGTATTTAACAGGAAACATACTTGTCTATATCAAAACCTCTCAACCTCAAAGTCCCAAAAGTAGCCTTTTGCAGTGCTAGTGCCCATCTAGCTCCAATATGGCGAGTCTTAAGAGCTTCTTTAATGATACAATCCCAAAGAAAGCCATTTTAATTCTGCAATATACTTAGCAGCCAGGCTGAATAAACAGTAATGGACGAGGGTGTCTTTTTATGTGTTTATTTATTTTTATCTTACCTTTATTTATTACTGGACAGAAAACCTATTATCATGTTGCTTGAATTGAAAGAAGAAGCAAAAATCCAAGCGATTGGGGGAAGAAAAAAAAACAGAATGCAGTGATTGTCATTGGAAAAAATCTAATCCAAAGAGAAGTGACATATCAGGCATGATTAATGAAAGCTCCCCAAGGCTGGACAGGATTCTTTCATCAGTGAAGCTGGGTGATCCAGCAAACCTGGAATGGATCTGGTCCAGTATTAAAAACATTTGCTAGCAAAAAGCAAATGACTTTGAGGAAATCCATCCCAGGTTTGCTGCATCACCCAGCTTTACTGAATAAAGTGTATTCTCTCCAGCTTTGGAGAGCTTTAATAAATCAGGCCCATCATGTAGTATATGGAGAGAGGGATCTGCAAACAATCCAAATGCTGAGAAGAACCATATGTATAATAGGGGGCATCCTTATGCACCGTAGTCAAGGGGAAGTCTTTTTGTTCAATTCCACTTTGTGACAAAGATAGAAACGGGAGATAATCCCTAAAGACATCAAAAATAACAAGTGGTTTAGGTTTGCTGCAGAACATAAAAAGGTATGTACTCCTTGCAGGTGTATGTTAAATAAACACTTACAAAATTTATCAGAACAGACAATCTGGGATTGACCCATTGCAAAGCTGTTCTATGAGATGTCTTTAGGAAGTCAGTATAATAATGCAAAACACCTGTAAATATAAAAAAAGACAATTTTCTTATGTAATGTCACCTTAAAAGAAGAAATCTACACAAAATATTTATCATTTTATATTGTGAAAATAGGATTTGCAGCTAAAGAACCCCACAGATGGAATATCAAGCGGTTCCACACTGACGGATTGAAAAGAGCACTGTTGCTATATGTTGCACTGACACAGGACTGGTGTTGTTTGTTTTCATGTTGTAAAACGGACTAATCCTATGAATTTGTCACCACAGTTTACACAAAGCAGAAGTCAAGCCAGGTCATAGGGAGGTTTACAACTATGTAAACATTTTGGAAACATGTCATTGGTTTTCCATAGAAGAGCATACATTATGCAGCTCTTTTTACCGTAAGGGGAATATTCTCTTAGGTTTGCTATAAAGCCTGTCACAGCCATGGAAATACTAACAAAAACTGTGCAACCATGAACGCATTTTTGAAACTTTTATTTTTACATTAACACAAACACATCATACAGCTTTTGAGTTAGTTTTGCCTGGTTTAAATAGAGGGCCACTGTTGTTGAGGATGGAAATGATTCAAAACAGGAGGATGAATGCATTCTGGGTCCAGAAGTAAAGTTGCTGGGTAATAGTCAGAAGAAGGGGTTACAGTGTCAGGAACTTCTAATGTATACGTTTGTTTAGTTGATATTGGTATGTAAGGTCAGGCATGATAACTCTGCCACACTAGTGGGCTGGAACAGTGAAATGAGTACTGGGATAGTAATAGGAACAGTAATAGTAAAAGTAATAAAAGTCAGACCTGTACTGGTTAGATGGTTAGATAGATGGATAAAGATCTGTGGCCAAACCATTAACCCTTTATAATATGATTGATTTAACAAAATAATAGAAGCTATTCACTTACTAAAATGAATAGACTGTATTCACATGTATACCGCTGTCCAAAAGGCTTGAGAAAAATCTGTTCTGACAAAATATCAAGGTTGCCAATGCTATGCTTCCTCCTGAAAATACCACTTACCTGATTGTCATTCTGCTCTAGTGGCTTTAATAGGACACAGACCTGAAACTATTATGCAGAAAAGGAGTTAATGCTTTAGTCTGTCTTTTTGATCTGTATGCAGTGAATGAGAAAATATTGAATCCAGAGACAGACAGACTACTAACATTTGTAAATTTCAACTTCTGCATTTCTCTTACTAGTGAATCCCTTTTTATTCTCTATATGCAGACTACTGGTGTGTGGTAACAGGGAACCAAACTCCCACCATATCTAAAGAATTCAGGTGCAATTTCTGATGAGTGCCACTCACTAGGGTCTTGTGGATAAACAAGTGCAGTTCAAAACTGAAAAACGTGTCAGTGCATTAGATTGCTTCATCCAGGTCACACCTAAATTACCTTTTCACGCAATACTAACAGCTCAGCAGCTATTTTCCAAGATGGCAAAGCACTCTGCGTTACACATCTATATTTGAATTTAGGAGTAACTAGGAATTTTTTAGTCTATTGGACTTTATATAACTTTATATGTGATTCAGTTAATGGTTCATTGCTTAACTGCTCAATGAAGCCTGACTTTTTAACATTATAAACTTATCCAGTCATGTATATCAGCAAGGCTTTGTGGGGCTTTGTGTAGGCCTTCGAAGGAGAATTATCAAGCAAAGTATGATGCATTGCATGGGAACTTGTTAGCTCTGCACCGTAGGCTGAAGAAAGGAAGGGGTGGCAGTTGCAGATTAATCCATTCACACCACTTACTTTTCAAACCTCCCTTCAGTATAGACCAGCAAGTGAAGTATAACTTCTTTCTCTTTCCAGTGTCATCATTTGATGATGACCTAGGAGAGGATGGGCCGGACCTCACTCCTAGGTGGGTGCCTATACTAATCTGCATTTGCTCTATATCAGGGAAGCCGTCACTACTTCCCACCACTACATATCTCCCCCCCTATTGTGTGTTAATTCCCCCATCTCCTAGATTGTAAGCTCTTCGGGGCAGATCCTCTCCTCGTCCTGTGTCACTGTCTGTATTCGTCTGTCATTTGCAACCCCTATTTAATGTACAGCGCTGCATAATATGTTGGTGCAAAATATGGTAATGTCACTTATGTAAAGTCAGCAGCAGGTGTACAGGGGAACCATGATGGGTGGTTGGGATTTTGGTAATCATACTGATTAGCCAACAACTCTAACTCAAAGAAAGAAGCTTTACACGTGTATACACTTCTCAAAGAAAACACCCGATCATTTACATTAATCCCCCCACAAACACATAGGACATCTAACTAAAAGTGAACCTGAACCCAAAAAAGATTATTTTTTTATAGTAAAACATTCAGAAATGCTAAAGGCTCTTTCATAACCATGGTGTGGAACTGCAGGCGGCAACGTACCTCACTGTGGCTTACCAGATCTACATGTAGCTGCAGCGTATTGAAACATCAACTGTGCTGTTGCAAAGCTTTTTGGGAACCACATCACGATCTGCTACAGGTGCATGCTAAAATGGTTTTCAACCTCTGCAAGAATACGTTCTTGAAAAAAAATTATTTCTTACATCTATGTATCTGCAGTGTGAGGTGTGTGGGCATTGCTTCTTCTGACTGATAGTCTGGTGAAATTTCAAATAAGATTTAGTGATGTGTCGCTCACTGTTCTCCTTGATGGAGGGAAATCTGTCACCAGTGCAAGGATCTCCCTGCCTAGTATAACACTAGGTGAAGCTGCTGCTGAAGTATATATATTTACAATGATTACAACTGTACTAGCTGTCATTCTCAGTTAAAAATATATTTTACCATTGTATCAATTCCACCAATCAAGCTGTCCATATATGCTAACCCTATAATTTACTAAGGATTCTGAGCAATTGCAGTAGGGT
>NC_092863.1:53578371-53675058 GCF_032062135.1 Pyxicephalus adspersus | reverse complement strand
CTTTAGTGAGGAAGAGATATGTGTGAAATAGAGCAAGTAATTTTTGTTAGACTTAATTGTTAAACTTTACCTCATGCAAATATTTTAGTGTCAAATTAACTGTAAATACATATGTACTAATTCTGATTTACTTTATCTCTTCACCTACAAATTTATTCACTACCTGTAGATTAAAGAAGAAATGGAATAAGTAACTATTAGCATTGGCCTTTATTGCTAAATACCAATCAAAGTTCTGTCTCTGTCAAAGTAATAATAAAGAATAATGTTAGAAAATAAACAAAATAAAAAGGTTATTTTATTCATTTCTCAAATCTCAAAAAAAATGATGTGAGTTCTCCAGAGGAATTTTGCTTGTCACTATATTAGGTTTTGCAAAGCTAGTAATTTATTGATGTGGAGCTATATTGGAGATGCACTGTTTCCTTATTGCCAGTAACTCATGAGGAGCGCTAGTTCCCAAAACCTTTTAAAAAACACACATACAAGAAATATGCAATAAATCTATAGGAAGCAAATGTAGAAAAATCTTAAAGTTCAAATAGTCATCTGAGCCCTCCATAACCATCTAAATATTGAATCAAAAACTTAGACGGCTAGACAGCTTGGCAGCAGTTTAAGGACTGGTATTTGTGAAAAAAATATGGGTTTCATGGCCAAGAAAAATCTTTCAGATTAATATCTTGGCTGTCTATTGCTATTTCTGAGAGTATTTATCCATATGCACGGATGATTAAGCAATCCACATATACACACCTGTCACAGGATTGTAGTAATAATAATGGAACTTTGTTAAAAATAAAAATTGTAGATTTAATTGCCAAATGCATTTGTGGAATGTAATTTTTAAAACACAAATATCCTTAAGGTCATAACTCAATGAATTAATGTATTCTAAGAATTAGCTTTTCCAAGGTGAACCTAATTAAGTTAATATCAACAAAGTGTCCTTGAAATTTAAAGGGTAATGTTCTTGAAATGAAGTAAACCCAATCCTTCATCACAATATACTTATCTGACACAACATATGATTGAGTAGTACAGCTGAAAGAAGGGAAAAAAAGCAGGAAGGAAGCTCTGGGGTCCTGTATTAAATGGCTTTTTGGTGTCAAATCGGTTTTGTATCACCATACACATCTGAAAAGGCAAACAGGTCAAGGCAGAATGAGGTCAACTGCAGGTCAAATGTACCTATCATGTACTTGAAAACTAAATGATTTAGGAAGTGTTTTAAGCTGATGTAATTGACACAAGCTCAAAAGCTATTGACAGAGGGTCTTAAGCAAGCTCATCATTGGCCACCATGGGTTGCTCTAAAGTAAATGATTGTATATTATTTAATAAAGTAAAGAATATCTAAAGTAAAACTTTTTAGATAGAGTAGTTTTGGGCATTTTTTACCACGTGTGTCAACTTTAAGATATCTCCCTTCACCGCTCATAGGAAGGCGGAAGTCACAAAAAATCAATCCAAAATAGTAGAGAAAATCCATCTTAGACACTTGTCATAGGAACAGAGTTCTGGTGACAACTTTTTTGGATTGATCAGTATTTATAATTTCTCACTACTCTACCCAATCCTGTAAAATAAATGTGCTTTTAGATACATTTACACAAAAATGAGCAGCTTAAAGTGGACCTATTTTTACATTTTTAACATTAGCTATTTATATAATGTAAAATATTTTTTTTAGTTTTTCTCCTTTTCTGTCTTTATCACCACAGCAGTAAAGATTCAAGGAGAAACCCTTAGCCTCCTGGGATACTTATGCCACAACTCCAGGAGGCTGTGGGCTGCTCCTTCTGCACATGCCCAGATGGAGCTTTCCTGGAATGTAAAAAAAAGTTCCAATCTCACACAGGGCAGTGAGATCTGCACTTTTTTTTTTTTTTTTTTACAATTTCAGAAAGATGCGCCACCTGATTTTGCAGAGGGACCGGGTGATATAAGCAGAAACTGTAAGTAAAGGGAGGAAGAATACAGTTCCCATAGTCCCTTCCGTGTTGGAAAGGAGAAGGAAGCCGGGACGGCACAGGTACTACTGGACTCTCTGGCTTTTAACAAGTAAAAGTTTTATTATGGTTTTTTTTGTTTTTAATGAAAGTTCCACTTTAATGCTTTAGGAAGTGGTAATGGTCACTGATTAGCATGCATATACAAAACTGTACCTATCTACTGTAGTACATGTTATACTTTTATATACTTTTGTCCTACTATAAAATACATATTAAAGGAGTGTTCCCATAGTTGTTCTGTGGAATGCATATTATTGTGTGTATTGTATTCAGGCAGACCAATTAACCACAAAAAAAAAAAAAAAAAATCACACACCCTGCACTAATAAAAATGTATCACACACCAATTGATTTTAGTGTGTTGCCTTGCCTTGTTCTTTAGTGCATTGGGAAAGGTGAGTTTGGGGAGACATTAAGAATAAATTATAACCTAGCAGAGTGATAGGTCTTGTATGTTGCTGCACGTTAATGTACATGTTTCCACAGCGCACTAGAGGAAACAGGCGGGTGCTTTATTCTTGGTCCCTAGGGCACTGATAGACAGAGCAAACACATTTTCAAGTCTTGCAGATCTTCAGTGACATTGACATATTCAGCTGTTTTTAATCAGCAATGACTGGCTTTAAGTAAGCCATACCAAGACACAACTAATTTTGTGGCTTTGCTGCAGTCTAAAATACTGTCAAGGTGAACTAGTACACTGCAGTACTGCTGGATTAGGACTCTAAATTCTCCTGCAAATAAAAAACATCTGCTCAATGTTTTACAACAGTGAAGACAATAAGAGTATTGCAAAATAATTTGCAGGCTAATATGCTACAGATTTGTGTATACATTTCTATAAGCAGTTTCCAGAGGAAAGACTTTTAAGGTCTTTCTCTGTTTTTGGTAAATATATTACTTTTTTTTAGAAATGTATTACCATTTATTTAGTTCCTTTTTAGGAAACAGAAAAATGAAATTATGCTAATCTTGCAAATCTTTTCCCAAAAAATGGTATACAGTATGTTCCAGGGAACAGTCCAATATGCCAACATATTCAAAGAAAAGAAATCAGAAAAAAGAAGCCCACTAAAACTGTAGGAAATAAATCCTATTATAAATAGCAATCAAAATTAAATGAAATTTAAAGTTTATGCCTGGGAAAAAACATAACCTATACTTCAAAATGAATATTTTCCTTTGATTGGTGTCCTGTAGATTCATTTCAGACTGTCTTTGGAAGTATTTCCATTGGAAGATTTATTCTTTTATTCCTCTTCTGATGCTAGCTCAAAATTTAGGATTTAACCTCACCTTTAGAGCTAGAGTGAGTGAATCTTCCAACAAGGACCAAACTGACAGTGCTTCCAAACCCTTACAGCTGTCCAAATACATGTAGCCTTAATTTATAGTTTAATTGCACTTAGTACAGTAGAAACTTTACACATTTGGATCATGCTATTTTCACCTATCTTCTTCTTGTTCAAGCTCTGGTAGGCTGGATACTGATCATAGGAAACAACAACTTTAAAGTTAAACTTCAGCCTTAACATTAGTATAGCATAATTATGCAGAATCCTCTGCAGTGCTAGAATTGTTTACTCTGACATAATCGCACATGATCACCTTCCCAAAATGTGAATTAGAAGCTGAAACAAGTCAAATAGATTAATTCCTAGCTGATGGACATCTTGCATCATATAGCTTTTTCCTCTGCAGCCAAACTATCCATGGCCCATCCCTTTTATCTGGTGGGTTTCAATCTCTTTAATCATGGATTCTCAGCATCATATTAGAGTATTACCTAATGTGGTCTGCATGCAAATACAACCTTTATAGAAACACGGATTCCTCAAGGCTAATATCCACCTATTAAAATATTTGATATTTGAAAATCTCCACCATAAGCCACCCCACTGCTTACATTAAGGCTGGGGGTGCCTGAAAAGAAAGTCAAGGCAGAGTGTTTTTAAGAAGCTATATACAGGACCTACAGGACCTCCCAAGTATGATCTGCCGGAATTGCGTGGAGAATACACAAAGACAATAATGATGCCGCTGGATCTAAAATAAATATCTAATACAATTTTAGATTTTTATTGGCATGCTAAGAAACCAGGGAAGGCAAAATATTAGCAGATTAATCTTCAGTTTGTAATGCTTGCCACTCATCATTGACCTCAATAAACCCTTTGACAGTTTGTCTTGGGACTAGCTGTTCCAATTGTTTTGATCCATGGGCTTTTGTTTCCATTTCAACCAAATAATATTGATGCCTTACCAAGCGCCCCCAGCTCAAGTCTTTCTACAGGGCTATAATTCATAGATGTACTATACAGGGCTGTCCACTTCACCTTTTAAATTGCATCAGCTCTGTGGCCCTTAGCAATGGCAATATATTCTCACCCTGATATTTCTGGAATCCATTGTGGCTTTTCTGAACAAAAAAAGCGGTATTTGGGGACAATATCCATATATACATTGCTTCCCCCCTGATATCCATACACGATCTTCTTTAGCTTTTTCCACAGGTTGATCATACTGTGGTTTTATTATTATTAAACAGTATTTATATAGCGCCGACATTTTATGCAGAGCTTTTACAAACCAGAGTCATGTCACTAGCTGTCCTTCAAAGGGGCTCACAATCTAATGTCCCTACCATAGTCATATTTCATGAATACAGTCTAAGCTTAATTTAGGGGGAAGCCAATTAATATAACTGCATGTTTTTGGAATCTGGGAAGAAACCCAGAGAAATACCCAGAGAAAACCCATGCAAAGATGGGGAGAACCTGCAAACTCCATGCAGATAGTGTCCTAGTCAAGATTCAAACCTTGGACCTAGCACTGCAAAGACCAAACTGCTGACCACTGAGCCACTGTGCTGCCTTACATGTGAACAAGGCTAAATATGAATTCACTCAATATGAATCTTTCATATACTCTCTTTCCATAGCTGCAGACCAACTTTGACTTCACATGGAAATTCAATTCCATCCCCTACCTAGGCATTAACCTCACCCCTACTTTATATGGCAACTTATCCTCCTCTGTTTCACTAGCTTTATATGGACCTAGATAGATGGTAATCTTCTCTGCCCTTTTGGTGTGGGAAGATTGCAAAAAACAAATATTTTCTCACTGCTCCTATACTTTTTCTATACCCTCCCTAAAGTCTTGACGGTTATTTAGATTGAGTTCTTGGCTTGGACTCCATTTTATAGGCTTCAGAAAGATGGTCAATATTGGTTGCACAAAGTGATCATTTCAGGTGACAGTAAACAATAAACATCAGTAGATCATTTCAGGTGACAGTAAATCAATAAACAAGTGCT
This sequence comes from Pyxicephalus adspersus, assembly GCF_032062135.1. NCBI lineage: Eukaryota > Metazoa > Chordata > Amphibia > Anura > Pyxicephalidae > Pyxicephalus > Pyxicephalus adspersus. The sequence continues at coordinate 53,669,723 of NC_092863.1, read as the reverse complement.
ATACCAACAGGTTGCTTGAGCTAATTCTGAGCAGCTTGTTGTGATCTATGAAGGGGGGAATGGCTTTTAATGTGGGATTTTTTTTTTATAACTTAATTCGTATTAGCAATTCTCAGGAAAGTTGTCCTGGACTTGTTTTGATAGCTCTATACCCTTCAATATATTGTTTATTTAGGCGTATTTCTGACAAATGCTGGGGCCGTCCAGAAACAGGTATATTTATTTTGAGATCATGTGACAATTTAATTGCACACAGGTGGACTCAATTTAACAAATTTTATAACTTCTCAAAGCAGCTTGTTGCTCCAGAACTTATTTATGGATTTTACAAGGGAATGTTTTGCAACCAAATATTTTTTTCTTTTTTTTAAATTTGCAAGAGTTTGGAAAACAGTGCTGTTGTTTTTTATTCTACTTTGGCAGGTTTAATTACCTACAGTGAAAACATTTTGCTCACATTTTAACAAGTAATGACACTGCAACACACAGGATTAAGGCTTCATTAATTCTTTTTACAGTTCTGTGCAGTGCGTCACACTGCGACTCACATACTGTTATATACACAGAAACATTACACAGATAGAAATATCTGACATTCTTGCTGTATGCAATGCAGTTTATAGAATGAAATGTCTGATATTCTCACTATATGTAATGCACTATTGCACAAACCATTCCACACATTTCTGTCCGTTTTTGCAAAGTGTTTGTCAGTGTCATAACAGACCACAACGCAGTTAGCTGTGCACTTCGGTGCATTGTATTATAATGAAATACAAAGCACAATCATATATAGTGAATGAGGCCCCAGTGCTAAAAGAACTGCAGATAGCCATTTTGCTGCATTGATTTTGGTAAAACTTTCAGGGGAATCCAGCAGTAAAAAATGGCCATTTACCCATTGGGATGGACTCTAGCAGGTACTCTCAGGCTTTCAATAAATAAAGTTGGAGGGATTGAAACTTCAAAATTCCTGTATAGACAGTGGATTGTGTCCTGTGTACTCTGATTTCCCAGTGAAAACAGAAAAGCCCATATGTGGGTAATTACTCTGACCAAGATGCTTACAGAATATGCTTACAACAAAACTTTCACTTTTACTTTTGAAGGCGTCTATCACCATGAATGAATGTAGTTCTATGAGCCCTGCATTTCCTCCAAAATCCATCATTTGCAGAGTATTGTACTACAATGTTGAGAAGCTTCTAGGACACATTGTTCACTTTGTATTGCCAATGTCCTGGCAGAGACAAAGTAATTTTACATGTTCTTACCACACGCTGAATATTTTTTCAATTAAAGCTTCATCTTGGAACACGACTACCATATGCTTTATACTTTCACTGAATCAGTGAATTTCAAATATTTAGATAAGCCTCCTTAATGCAGTTCAAAATGTTTACGCTTGGTTTAAATAAATCAGTTTTAAGGACCTTAAGGGGTTTCGAAATGTAAGAGTAAAGTGAAAATAGCCCACCAATACCTAGCGACAGACAAGCCGATAAATATATGCTAACCATAGACAAAATACTGCATATAAAGTTTTCATATTTTGTATAAACAATATTTTGTATGAGAATTTGTGTAATAAACCGTAACTTTTTTGCCATAAAAAAAGAACAAACAATGCAATATAATATCAGTCCTGTCATGGAACAAAAACACTTCCCTGTGTTTTAAATACGGTGTTGCCATTTTTCTCAAATTAAAAATTGTTTTTTCATTTCACTATAGACAATACTGCATGACTTACTGCAGCTCATCAATTTTTGATTTTTGACTGCCCTATTTAATGTACAGCGCTGTGTAATATGTTGGCGCTATATAAATCCTGTATAATAATAAAAATAATTATAATAATGGTATATTCATTTTAATTATGGCACAGGATACTGCTCAGATAGTTATAAAACAATGCTCTGTGAGATAAAATACCAGTTCAGGTGAAAAAATCTTCACAACTGTCCATTTTCTGAAGGCACTCTTCTTTATTTGGAATCAAATGCATCAATCTTTCTTTTCTCTTCTGCTGTCCCTTTTTTTGGTTTACTGTATACACCTTAATACCAAAAAATCATTTAACTACCATTAGTGCACTACTACAGAAAACCAACATCTACATTACTGCATTTAAAAAAAAATAGTATAAAAAAAGATGAGAAAACAAATTAGGAGACTGGGTAACAATTACATTTCTGTAGATTAAAACACCTTTTAAAGTTGTACTGGATGCTCAACCACGCTGCACACATTTAGCTGTATCCAAGTACTTGGGAACCAATTTGTGCAAGCCTTTGCGCATGGTTGCATTTGTGTTTTGGTTGAGGTTGTGGTACAGTTCCTGGGAACAATGTGTTGCTTCTTTCCATACCATTGCTTTTTCTCCTCTGATTGAAGAGGTGCACAACAACTGCATGCAATCATACTCAACTGCATGACAGTTTTCATCAAATGCTGTGGTTGCCTCTTCCCCCAGGCTTATATAGAGGCTACCAGGATGTCCTTTTACTGATCTCAGAAAATTAGGAAGTAAGCAACAATTAAATGTCGGCCAATAACATTTGTTTATGAACAATTTGAATTATAAAACAAGTTTATCTGAATAAAGCAGATTGTACATCCCTACTATTAATATTATTATTATTATTTTTATTAATAAACAGAATTTATATAGTGCCAACATATTACACAGTGCTGAACATTAAATAAGGGTAATACAGACATTGACACAGGAGGAGAAGAGAACCCTGCCTCGAAGAGCTTACAATCCAGTAGGTGGGGAATAACACACAATAGGAGTACTACTCAAAAATACCAAGTTCTGTTGGGTCCCTATGCACTGGGTGTAAAGACAAAGTTTTTGTCATAATGTATATGCAACATTTTCTTTACCCCGAGGCTTCAGGTTCAATAAATATCAATACAACATACTACAGTGTGGTTTCTGTTTTATTTATTGTAATAGACTAATGGGAACATTGAAAGCATGTGGTAAATAGCTAATCTTTTCTAACATTATTTTGGGAATACTGCTCACCTGGGACATGAAAAACCTCATACTACAGATTTAAAGTACAAATATTCTTTGTCCTCAAGTATACTGTTTGATTACGAATAGATTACCAGGGATAAGAGAGACAACCTAAGCAAACAGAAACTGCAATGAATCACTGCCATTTACTAATGTATGCCTGTTTGTTCTCTAAACTGTTTATATTTAGGGCAGAGAGTGTACAGATTGTTTCTGAACACAGGAAGAACAATAGACTGTTGTGTGATTCTATTGTGGCCTATGTTTAAATATCATCATCATTAAGAGATGTTGTTATTATAATTTAGTCAAGGTGTTCCATTTTTAAATCACTTTTTCTGGTGATGGGATCAGGCTGCAGAACTTTAAAGCAGGAAATTAATATTTTCTATACAAAAGCCTAGGCATTGGTTCAAGGAGATGAGTTAGGTGCTGAAAGTTCATTCTAAGGGTTGAAATAGGTTTTTCATGTATAACTAAATTATTTGATAACCTCTAAGCCCCCCTCCACCACACTCAAAATGCAAAAGCACCATGTGTTTAAAAAAATTCTACAATGATTGCCTGGGATTCCAACTTTAAGCCTGTTTTCAGTGATGTATGTGATCCTCACTATAGCCTTTTAAACTCAAATGTTGCAAGAATGCGCTCCTGTACTCTGGGACTTCTCGGGGGCAGGCACTGATCTTGTAGATATATATATGTATATATATAGCATCTCTGCAATATATGCACCATATGTACATAAATATACCTGTCGATCTGCTCTTCTAACTTAAACTCTAACTTCCAGCAATGGAATGACACCACATGCCTTTTTGTGGATAAAGACATCAGATAATGCTTGTGCAATGGCTGACAACATGGTTGCTTATAGACTTATGGCCAGTTAAATTTCCATTAAAGGTGCACCCATAAGGTGTTATAGTTTGGGATGGACAGGAATTAATGCTTAGGAACTATTTTTAAGGTATCTCAATCAGAGATCTGATCTCTTCCTGGTTGCTTGGTGAACTCTTCCTTTTATGTGGCTGAAAGGAGCAGGGTAGTACAGGGTGTTGAAGCTAGCTATATGCTTAATGTATGCCTTCCAGCATTGACCACCACTGATTCTGATAGGAATTTCAGCCCACAGGTATACTTCACAATTTAGGAACCTTCAAATATACATTCATGCATACTGCACAATATCAGTTGGTTTCTTATTAAGAGTTTTTCGTACACACACAATGGAATTTTATGCCTACAAAATGCCTGGATTGTTTTAATTTAACTTTAATAACCATTCTTGTTTATTGATCATTGCTGTGAACAAATGGAGAGTTGGTTTTTCAAAGCAGATTGTCAAGTACAGAACAAGCACTGACACTCATCACCTTTTAGTAAATCACTCCCCATATGTGTTTAGGCAGGCATATAAGACCCCTTTAACACCACCTGCCCAAATCAACATTTACAGCCATCACAGCCACATAACCCCATTGTTCAGTATTCACTAAGAAAAACTTCTCAGGCAATCATGCATTTTCTGAAATTCTTTAACTTGTTTGGAAATGTTATTACACCTGCATCTAATACAGAGAATAGCTTTTGTTGGCAATTTCTCACAGTTCTGTCATTTCCACGCGCCAACTTAGGTAATACCATTTGAAATGTTGCTTTTCAAACTAGGTGCTTACAGCAGGATTTAAGGGATCCCTCACATAAACGTTCAAGAAAAAAACTCCTGAAGAAATAATCATTAATTACATTTTACTTTATTTTCTTGTGCTGGAATTGACATTCTTTTGAAAAGAACATGTAGAGGTCACATGTGATAGACATCAGCAAATTGATGCTTATTCTGTAAAACTTTAAATACCGAAATATGCCATAAGCAGAGAAGCCAAAATGATTAAAACTTTCTATATAAAAATGTTCATAGGAATGTGAACATATTAATGTAATAAAAAAAAGAAAATAAATGCCCATACTTGTTTAGCAATAGGTGGGAGGCCAGCTCTATTAAACCTAGGTATGATGTATCCACATACTGGTCCAGATTTACAAATAAGCTCTAATGTATTTATATGATTGTTTAACAATATCAAATTTTCTCTGTGTAGGACCATATGTAAAGTGATCAGAATTACTCAAAATTTGCAAAATTTGAGATGAAATTAAATGTCATAATTTAGGATTGATCAACTTTATAAATAAAGTGTTAATAATGCATGTTTCAAAACCTTGTGAAAAGTTTTGTCAATGTTTTCAACATACAGTATTTTAACAATGCCTAGATATATTAAGATAGACTAGAACAAACAACACATAAACTTTATATTACATTCTCCCAATCTAAATAAAGCAAGTGCAGATTTGTTTTGAGACTAAAGGAGGTATACCTCAACATGTATTATTTTCTTTTTTACACCCCGGATATTTTGGGTCTAGTACTTTTCTGAGTTGTGAGATGTCATGATCCTGAGATCAAAACAGCTTCCTAAGGCCCTGGGTTGTCGATGTCCCTGGGTGTGGCAAAGCATTTAAAAAGATAATAAAATTAAATAAAATCACTTTTAGGGAAAATATTCTGCAAGTGATGTAGACTTAAAATGTCTGCTGATGTGGGCAGCCTGGCAAAACCAGGCCAAGGTCTGACTGGTGCTAAAAGAATTTTCCAAGACCCCCAAAATTTAATTTTTGTGATTTGCAGGCAATTGCAACCCTTGGTGTGAATATACATTTATATGTAAATATGCATTTACAATTAGAAAGATATTTTTAGAAATTTCAGAAGTAGAACCCCTTGCCAACTTTGAAGCAGGTAGAAATGTTATGGTTTGGGATAGCTTTACTATTTTAGGGTCTGGGAAGCTTTCACTCATCAAGTCAACCATGAATTTTGCATTATGTCAAATTGTACTTGATAAAAACATGATTAATGGGACTGATTTATTAAAGCTCTACAAGTCACGAGAAAATGGGTGAACCTGGAATGGATTTCCTAAAATCATTTATTATTATTTGGCAAATGTTTTCAATCCTGGACTAAGTTCATTACAGGTGTGCTGGATCTCCCAGGATAGGCTTTTTTTCTCCAGTCCTGGAGAGCTTTGATAAATCAGGTTCACTATGTCTAAACATAAACTTAATTATGTAAAGCACACGGGAAAATCCCCCAAGCAAATAAATTATGGATTGCAGACTGACCTTCTGGTTCAAATCCCATTGAAATATTACAAGGGATTTAAAAAGTCTGTTGTTGCTGAGTTCTTAATACCTAGAGCACATAGTAATCAGCTCTGACCAGCAGATGATAATTCTTAACTCTGTCCAGAACACATAATGATACTAAACTGAAAGAAGTTACTCACAAGACATGTAAAAGTTTCAGTGCTTCACCTTTTGTGTTAGCAAACCTAGCCTCCAGGTCCACACCAAGAGTCGTTCCCTCACTAGTGTTCACATCAATACCATCCTTCACACCCCTTGTGCTTCACCTAATTTCTCCATAAAAATACTATTTTCTGATGCAGCTTTCTCCACTTTATCTGAAGAAGCTTTTTGCCACCACCCTACTGTCTCTGTTTTATTTTTTATTCCACTCAGTACACAGTATGTCCCCCTTATCCCCTCCACATATATATCCAATACTTATAACAGCGTCCCTTTGTCTACCCTTTGTTATCTGCCATCTCTTTACCCATCCACATTATGTTTCTGGCAGTTGTTTCCCCAACTGTCCATGTTATCATCTCTGGCAATTCTCTTCAAACCCAGATCACCCTATGGGCTTTGCCTACTATTGTACTTCTGTCCCCACTATGCTGTTACTGATTTCTGTTCACACTACATTCTCCAGCTGCATTCCCCACATCTACACTATGGTTTTTTCAGCTCTCCCTCACTGATTACAGCAGATTAACTCGGAGATCTTCCCCCACTACCCATTTTACAAGAACAGGTATAGAATGACACCCTATGTTTTCACCTACCTCTTTTTTCTTTTTTGTCACTTTTAATTTATCCACAGGTTCACTTTAAGCCTTCTATTGTTCTCACAGTGGAAATTTAAATGAAACAATCATTATACAGAGAAAACATTTATTTTAGTTCCTCCCTAAATAGTTTAGTAAGTATTTGTGTCGGTTTAAAACTTTCCACTTGGCACAGCAACCACCCATTGCACAACTTAAAGTGCTACAAAGTGGGTTATCATGTTTAAAAGATTTATTGTTACTTAGAAGAGCTTGTTCTCCTTTGATTCATGTTGTTAATGCATCCGTAATACATTTGTCTTTGAAGGTTAACACTTACTGGAGATACAACTCAGATTGTTCACCTTGATAAAGGAGGAAAGCATGTTACAACAAGTGAATTACATACATACAAAAACATTACCCCTTTCTGTTTATCATGGGAACCCACAGTACGTACGCAATAGTAATTTTTAACACTAATACAACATGTTTATTCTTATACATACAGACCTGTTTATTATTTCCCCTTCTATAATATATTTTTAATAGCTGAAACCAAAATCAAACTCACAGATTGGATTCAGAGGTAGTATTATTCATAGAACCACAGACCAAATCATACTTTGGTGTAGTTTATTTCTATCATAGCTTCCAAATTATTCATATGTTTTCCATCTTTAAAATACAAGATGTAGTTATTTGTTTCCACGGGGTATACAGATGGTAATAACTTGGTGGCAGTTCACTGGCATACTTACCTGTTACTTCTGTTTTCTCTTAATCTTGTAATAGTTTCAGTAACCTATATAGTCCAAGGTACACCTAACCTATAAACCCCTGAGGTCTCAAGATAACAATTCCCCCATTCTGACCCCAAGAAAAACACCTGGTAATCAAATCTTTGAAAAGGCTCAAGAGAACTCCACCCTTAACATACATTCTTGTACGCATCACTATATCTAATACAAAAATATGGAATATCCAACATTTAATGGGGCTAGGGAGCAGCAGAATGCAGCTTGATGTAGGAGATTAGTACAGCATAGACTCCAGAATCAAGGAATGGGTAATATCAGGTTTTCACATGTACTCTTTGTATGTATAATTCATTTCAAATGCCAAAATAGTAGCAGGCTTCCTCACTAGTCTCCTTAATACCCAGCTGGTAATAATCTAATACCAGTTACCTGTACCCTCCTGACGAAGTACCAACGTTTCCTACTTCTTACACAGAGTATGAATGCCCCCTTCCCCTTCTGCAGAGCATCGGTAGCACAAAAATGGCAAAAATAACTGTTTGGGCTTCTACCCTTTTCTGCTGCATCTAAATTGAAATTTTCCTTCAGATATAAATTCTTCCAAAGAAATTGCATGGTCCCTGACATAGTTTACTAAAGTAATAGGATGCAACATTTATGGGGCATTCAGAAGTTGAAATAAAATATGTGGCCTATATAGAGAATGATTTTGTCATTGAAGAGAAAGTTATTAACAGTTTCAGAAAGAATCTGGTTTAAAGTTGCAGATATGCAAGGATTGCCCCTATTTATCTTCCAAAAACTAAGCCAGTTTATTCTAGGGAAGGTAAAAAAATGCTTCCTGACCCCTTTCATAAACTACATAGTAGAAGTATAAACGACCACTACAAGGTGTATTCTCCAACACATAAATTTAGAATTACCGCACCTTATAAATAAATAAATAAATGTATTTATCCTATGACAGACAAGTTAATAGACTTTTTATAGTCTATGTAAGTCGTTTCTGGAATGTACGTCTTGATGAATTAACTGGGTGGTGTAATTATAAAATATGAATCAGACAGCATTTTTTTCTGTTCTTTGTTTTGTCTCTAGAACACGGTGCTCAAATTAGGTGGATAATGATTTAATTGTATAAGAGATTTTCCTGACGATGTGAGGTATGCAAGCAAGGCAAATTAAAATCATTAGAGCAAAGGTATTTCAAAATATGTGATGATAACTCTATTTCCTCATTGATGTACATGTCAACACTTGAAATTGTCAGAGCTGGGTAGAATGTGCAAGAAAATACTCTTGTGAGTGTTTGTTTCAAACCTCTGCCTGATATACAGTATCTGTTTCTGTACTAAGCTGCAGAATAAATTCATGTACTTATATATAGGAGGATGTTTGACATCTAAAATCATATCTTTTTTAAAACAATATTATGTTATGCTATGATCTATGTTGATAAAGTTTGATTCATCGAAAAGAAAAATAGATGGTTGAATTATTTTATTCTGTCTTTATTTCAGTTAGAATGTACTTGATTCTTTTTAAAAAGTAGCAATAAGTGAAATTCTCCATGGAAATCATTTGATGGAAATATTTAACATTTTATAAACAAGCAGAAAGATATTTTAACCCGCTAAGTTGCTTAGATTGTTTAAATATTTCTTAAGCAATTTTGTCTAGCAAAGAGAACTAGCAAAGGAGGCGCATGAATAAACGCTCTTAGCCAACATTAGTGTGCAGTTAGTTTAAAAATGATCACAATAATAGGATCTTTCAACTGACACCTAATATCTATTGGCACCTTGAGATGGAAATCAGATTGGTGAATTCAAGCAGTTGGATGGAGGGAATGGATCTGATGGTGTATAGGTAACATTGACACCATGTAGGAAAAAAATGAAAAGTTAAAAGTGCTTACAAATCACATTTTCTTAGACAGCTCATGAATCACAAATGACATGAAGCTATTTACCCTGCAAGTTCCCAACTCCCTCCTTTATAGTATTAACTCAGGACACTACTTGCACAGGGGTGAATAACCAATGTTTGATTGTACCCCTGGCTATTCCATAGACTTAATAAGCCTCTGGAAAATATCTTTCATCACCTTGTCAGAGGTTTTAGCAACTCAAAATTCCTTTAAAATCTTAAATTTAACCTGTCTGGGTCATAGTAAAATCTGAAGTCTTTAAATGTACACAATCATTCTAACAAAATCACGCAAACACGTCAGTTTCCCTAACTGTGACACGAAAGGCAGAACCTTTATCTTAGACGCCATTGACTGGAACAGGCTTGGAAGACTTTCCATGGTTTTCCTATGATAACCTGAGAGGAAACATTGTTTTGGGAAACTCGAGAGTTGTGATACAGCAAATTAAAGCCGGTGATCTGTGTTTAATCTGGATTTCAGTGTCTGCAAGAAACGACTCTATATGAAGCCTAGGAAATAGAAAGTAGCTTTCGCTTGATCTTCTGGAGTCTTTGAGGTTTCACGTTAGTCTAAAAGCATTTTTTTTTTAATATGGACATGTAAAATGTACACAGTACATGCACACTCTTCTGCAATATGTTGTCTTCCTAACAGTGATAATGTTCGTAAGTTAATTTAAGTACTTAAATAAGTGAGAAACTTTAGATAATATTATTTCCTGACTGTTAGTCTCTTTTTGTAACTTAACCCTAATACTACATTTTACACCAAGAATGTGGTCGTAAAAAGTAGATATGATCCATGTTAATTTTTTAAAAGCTTGATGGTAATGTTTTTAGGGAGTTTGATATAAACCAGGGTCGCAAACTTTTATGGCCACTAGGCCATTTCAGGGGTGGGCGGGAGCACACTAGGCTGGACTCTAAGTCAAGCCCTAATGGCTCCACCCATCACCAGGGAACGTCCGCTGCAGTGAAATCCCTCTCCTCCATATGCATTGCGGAGGAGAGGGTTTTTCCTTGTGGGAGCGTTCCCTCTGTACCGCATCAGCGCAAGTAGCAACGCCGGCCGCGATAAATAGGGAAGCCACAGCAAGGAGGCAGCAGGTGGATCCTAATGATCGGCCAGGGGGCGTTAGGCCAGAACGAACTACCGGCTAGGCCGTATCTGGCCTAAAGGCTGGAGTTTGCCAATCCCTAATATAAACAATTGTCAATCAATTTTAACAAGCATTGAGTACTTTGAGATATGGCTTATATATAAAAAGCTACAATCTTTTAGTGCTATTCTATGTAAGGTTAAAATTGTATTTATTTGTTTTGCTTTATTGGCCCAATTGACAGTTGGCATTAATTTAGCATTTATGTTATTACTGTATATCAATCTTTCAGAGCTGTACAGGCTTGTTATGAGGAGCCGTGCTTTTTATGCCTTCATATTTTCTTTCCACTTTCACCAACTGGGTATTGTTTTAATTTCTTCTCTCATTCTGCATCTTGTAAAAGAGTACCATTATGACTATCACAGTACCTGCTTCATATTGAAATTGCTGGTCTGGGAGGAGTGCAAAAAGCATATATCACTGACAATACCATTGTAGCAAATAACAGTGTTCTATTTATGATTGGAGTTAAGCTTTAAAGAGAAATGGTTGTGGCAGGGCCTGTGGAAATCTGAATATTTTTCTTAGATAATTATATTTGTGCTTTTTTAGTTATGAAAGATTTACATATGTCCTCTTTTCAAGCTTTATTTACATTGTCAAAACCTGCGATCTAAGCTAGAATGTTAGAGATCAATGGACAATTTGAACTCAACATCTGTTGCCTGTCAATAAATTGTGCAGTAATGAGTGTAATGAGTATAAGGTGGCTGAAACAGAGAATAGGTGCAGATGACAGGATGTGATTGTAATATTGCAGTTAGTAGGTTGGTAGAAGAGTGGGGAGGGCATGTTGGGGAATATTTGTGCACATGATTAAAAAGGTGAAAGTAGTGAATTATTTAAAAAGAGAAGCATAGCAACCTGAATATTGTTCTCAGGTTGTTCAGCGTACATGGATGAAATGCATACTGAGGAATAGAAGTGAGCTGTGGAATTAGAGAAAATTTAAAAAAAAAACCATAGTAGCTAGAATTATATTTTTAGACCGAAGGAAACCCAGTAAAGAGCTTTACAGAGAGCAAAACTGGTGCAAAGTATAGCAACCTTTGTGATTTATGACAATGGTTTAGAGGTAATTAATGCCAATAATAAAGGAATGTCTGACAAGGAAGTTACCTTGGTTTATACAACAGATGGAGGGATATTTTGGCCTGGAAAAGTAGATCAGGGTGACAATATACAGAATCAAGTCCAAAGAGGTAAATAAATAGATATTAGTAAATCTAAAATTAAAGATATTATGAAATACAGGCCGTATAAAAAAGTTACATGAGCCCCTAACACTTTGCCTTTACCATCCCCTGACACATTGGTAAGAAGTCAACCAATAAACCTACACAAAAACACATAACTTATAAGAAAGTTGGCATACATGTGATAATAAGTTATTGAATATCAGCCCAATTAGTACTGGTTTTGTATAAGAATGATAAAGACTGATTTTACAATTTTTTTCAAACATTTTGCACTACTACTACACTGTCAGACTTTACCTGATTCAGCTTCATATCACCCATTTCTACATCTATATACTGTATATATATATATATATATATATATATATATATATAATAGAGGTATGAAAAGACCTCATGAAGGATTAGCAGAGTTCCGGAACTCACAAAGCAGGCACTGTCCCTTAGGATATGTATAAACCCTGTAAACACAGTTTGCACAGCTGCTGCAGAAACTGAGTGTACTCTGAGCTGACCTGTGTTGACAGCCTCCAGCTTCAATCTGAACCCTTCCAGATGTACTGCCTGTGTGCTGTGCTTGCCACAGTCCCTAAAATATTTTCTTTACAGGTTAGATCGAAAAAAAACTCCTGTCAATTATATGAACTTTAATATTACCCTAACTAATTTAGTTTCAATATAAATTCATGTGAAAAAGTATAAAGTACACCTAATTGAAATATATATTTTTGCATATTTAAACATACAAACATTAGATCTTTATTCAAACAGTGTTTACAGATAAAATTGATATAGTGGAACAAATTACATATGAATTGACATGGTGTATTCATTTTCCTACTCGGAAAATGAAAATGCAGATCTATAGAAAAAGAACACATCTATATTTATCTCCACTTTATATTCATGAAATTATATTTGGGTGTTCCAAATTAGATTGCAATAATAAGGTCCTCCTTGGGGAGTATGCAGGTGCACCCTGATTTATTTGTAACTAAAAAATAGCAAGGGTCTGGCATTCTTTGATATTCTTTGCTATATGTGTTGCGTCATCATCATGCCAATATTTAAAGAGCCAGCTAAGGCCCTTGGGTCATAGTTACATGGTAGTTTGGGTTGAAAAAAGACTTAGGCCCATTACGTTGACTTTGTAAGAGATTTAAGAACATAATGATCTAGTAAGAGATTTAGGAACATAAAGATGCCAAAATATTTCATTTTGATCATCCCACTGTAAACAAAGTAATCTGCAAGTGGCATAGATTTTTAAAGACTGCTGATTTGTGCAGGACTGGTTGGACTGGTAATGGCTTTAGGCCAAGAGCTGGCTGATGCTAAGAGAATTGTCCAAGACCCCTAACAATATATTGCAGGATGGGGATATCCTGGTGTAACAGTGTATGCATGTACCATTAAAAAGAGATTTCATCCCTTCGTGTGGGTTGTACAATGAAAAATCATTTGCTGCAGTAGTCAAAATCATTGCTTTTAGTTTTCTGTTTATCAAATAGGCAAGCTACAGACCTGGAATAGATTTGGTCCAGGATTGGAAACATTTGCCAACTAAAATTATTTTAAAACACCTTCTTCAGTCTTGGAGATCTTTATTAAATCTGGCCCTTTGTGTGTTAAGCAAAGACAGCATTTAAGAGGAACCCCATACCAGCTTTAGGGCATTTTGGTATTGTATATTTGATATACGATATTAAACAGATCTTTCCACCATTGTTTTCACACTCACAACTTATAGTATGTGCAGACAACCATGCAGGATATACATAGTTAGGAATGTGTCTGTCTGGACTAACTGTGCTTGTACACTCAGACAATTACTATCAATTACACAGCTTTAATTTACCGGTACTTAGAAAATACTTATAAAAGTATACTGTAATATTATCTGCAAATTATTCTTATTTGATCTAAATACTTATTACAAAATCTTCCAAAAAAGATTTTGGAACAGATGATGTACTGGATGTTAGTACAAGCTGGAAAATGTCAAACAACTTTACCAACCTTTAATCAATTATTTCTTCTTCACATTGTATTAGAGTATGCCTGTAAATGTAGAAAGCAGAGATAAAGTAACACTTCACTATATAGTATATTCAGAAGTAGCAATGTATGAACAATATATAGGGCCTGATTTATATCAAAGCTCTCCAAGCCTGGGGAGGATACACTTTCATCAGTGAAGCTGGGTAATCCAGCAAACCTGCAATGGATCTAGTGCAGGATTGAAACATTTGCTAACAAATGACTTTTAAGATATCCACTCGGTTCTGGATCGCCCAGATTAACCCATGAAAAGTGTATCCTCTCCAGCCTTGGAGAGCTTCAATAAATCAAACCTATAGTGTTCAGTGTGAATTATTGTTGTCTCCAAAAGTTGCACAGTCACTATTTTTTCAGATAATCATTCCTGAATAAACACTGAAAAAGTCTAGGGTTTCCACAGTTTGTTTATAGTGTGATTCTGGCAGGATGACAGGGAACATGTATCTGGGAGTTGTCAAAGTATTTGCATATATATTGACATGGTGTTCTGGCTGTTTGCATTTATTTTTAACATTTGTAACATTAAATTTTTGCTCTATTTCCTTGTTATGGATTTTTATTCATTTCATTTGTAAAATAAATTTTACAAAAATACAAATACAAAATTCAAGCTTAGGAAGCCTGTGTCTATGATAAAATAAAAACATGCATGCGTTATGAATTCCCACTGAAGTTATGAGTTTATTACTTGCAGAATAAAGAGGGCAAGATTGCAAAACTGTGCAGGAGGTGGTAGTCTGCAGTGCTGCTCTTGATTGTGACAAACTTTGGCTTTAGAGAAATGTTCTTTTATATGCCCAGTTAGATTTAGGGGATGGTTTATTATGGGGTGTAATCACTGGGTGATTTTGCAGCCCTTGTTGTTTTAAAAATCTGATCAATGTATTATTTTTTAGCTTTCTACAATGCCTTTGTGTAAAACATTTTGAAAATCATCTTTTCCCCCTATTGCTATTAGAATAAAATCTCTCTGTGAAAAAAAAAATATTTTTTGAATTCTCCTTGTTTAAAGAGAGGAATAGTCCTAGAAAATATGCAGGCAGTGACAATAGATCTGGAACATTTCTGACACTGGAACCTTGTCTTGAAAAAACAGTTAGCTCCAGGCAGACATGCATTAAAGTGCATTAAATACTTTATTATACTTTTTATATATTCTTTGTTTTTGTACTTTTAACCAAACTGTACAAAATCAACCCTATCATAAACAGCTATTGATATCCAAGTTTACACTTGCTGCCAAATATTGAGAAAAACATTTTTTGTGAATGTCTTTTCCCACACGTTATACTGATATGTGCAGCTGCAGAAAGAAATTCTTTACATTGTCTTGCCAACATTCTATCAGCCATGACCTTGTGGACCACCTTGTGGGAAGGTGGGAATTGTAGCTGGCTTTTTGTGCTTACTCTTGAAAAGAGAAAAAATATGTTTGTACCAGTTATGCATATACAGTGTACACTAATGTATATAGAGCAAATGGTGCTAGGATCCTGCAAGAGTTCTGATTTGTGGAAGGAATTTGAAACAAATCTGACTTCAAACACCCCACCAGATAAAAGACATTTTTAACTCCAGCAGCCGTCAGCTCCATGTGGCAGAATTGTTCTGAGATTTGCAATGCTCTGCTCCTAAAGGAACTGAGATTAATCCAGTATTCCCAACAGATATATTAATATCTCACCTGACATTATGATGCATTTGGACTAATATACTAATATACAAGCCCTTTGTATTCTTAAGGTATTTTGAAAAAAATCGTAACTATTTTGCATGTGCGTGGAAAAAGTACAGTGGAAAAAGTTGATAATGATGTGATTGCTTAATGGAGACTGTAAAACACTAAACAAGTCTATTTATAAAAGTTTTAACCGAAGATTCACCTATTTTTACCCATATTTCACATTCATACATTAGGAAAATGTATGATTTATTAGTAAACCTTTATTCACCCATTTTCTAATTAAATCCAACCAAAGTGTTTAAATGGTGGTTAAAGTTGGGTGAAAATATATATAAATAGACACCTAAAAGTAAAAATCCCATAGTCAATATCATCTGTAATTTCAAAAGCTATGTACCATATTTGTATGTCCTTATAATTGCACCCTTCGAAAGAAGAAAGAATTCTTACAAAATTGAAAAGGCCTGGCACAAAGAATAAAGAATAGGAGTTGAATGTCCATCATAGCATGAGAAGGGGGTTTACAGGGTACAGAGGGTTAAGATAGAAGGGGGTGGAGTTTAGAAAGGCTTACCTGATACGTGAAATAAAATTGCAGAGGGAGAGGACCTCAGGGGTTTGTCTACAGGGTCCAAGGTTCCGGTTCAGTCAGAGATAAGGAGGAGTAAGAAGAGGTTCACTCATCATCCCTAAAAATAGTGGTAATGTGGATTGTGGGTATGTTGTAAGGTTCATGAAGGGGTTATTTGGGTAAAACAACATTGGGAAGCGACTCCATCATAGGCATGGTGTCCATTACAGATGTTTTTGTCTGGAATACCTCATGAAAGTCTGTAAGTAAATGTGTCTGCGGAGTCTTGGTGTGTGACGGCTGGGGGCTTGGTGGGTAAAGAGAAGTTTCCACATATAAAAGCTGCTTATTTAAATGCCTTCATGAACCTTTGACCCTGTTCAAATTTTGATATATATAGGTCACTGTTGTTATGTAACTGATATTATGTTTAACAAAAAGCTGCTATGATCATATTATCCCACAAAGGGGGGCCATGTTTTATGAATGATTTGAGGGGTAAAATGGGTGCATTTGGTAAAGTATTGGTACAGTTAGAGAGTAATGACATCTATTTTAACCTAGACAAGGAATCAATATATGGACTCTAGTAAAACAGCTACATATACTTTGTATGCTCAATAAACAGTGTGAATATTGTGATTATTCTGAAATACATTATTTCAATGCAGGTTGTTATGCTTTGCTGCTTTATTGTAGTCTAATACATAAGCAACACCCATTTTGTATATTATTCATCAAAACTACAAACATATATTTCCTAAATCTTTGTCTTTTGCCAAACATAGCAGTATTTCCTCTGCTAAAAAATGGCTGTAAATGCCTTAAAAGTCCCCTACAGCCTGGCTGCAGGTAATAGGCCTTTATTTAGGTGAATGCAGCTTTTCTTTGAGGAGACATTGTTCTGGCCCTTGAGGAATATAAATACAATGCCTTCATGATACAATGGTAGGTAATGCTGTTAGTATGGGTTACATGATGGCCATACCCATGCCCCCACTGACTCGCTACAACTGCAGCACAGATGGAGAAAGCAGACATTTAATAAACTCCCATAAACACACCCTCTTGAGTGCCATGATGAATTGAATTATGGGAGATGTCATTATCCGTGGGAGATGTAGCAAATAGCTTTCGGAAATGACATGTTAGCTGCCGTAACACCTCCCATGATCACTGCCAGGATTGTATTTGAAGAAGGATGAATGAATAAAAACTACATTCACCTACTTTTACAGCTGTAGGGAGCATTTTTATGTTGAAAAGGTATGAGACAATCTCTTGGGTTTCCTGCCAAATATGTAAATGGACACTTGCTGCCATAAATTGCAATTTAAAAGACAAAATCTGGCAAAATTGTCTTTCTGACTTTTTACCTGAGACTGTTGATGGAATGAGAACCTGGGTGATCCAACGAAATCTGGAATGGATTTCTTAAAAATCTTTGCTATCAGTTGGCAAATGTTTTCAGTCCTGGACCAGATCTATTCCAGGTTTGCTGGATCGCCCAGCTTCTCCCATGATAGTCTACCTTCTCCAGTTTTGGAGGGCTTTAGTAAATCAGGCCCAAAGTGTCAAAGTTTAAAGTCAAAAACAAAATCATATATTTTATGTCTTGATGATAAATTCCCTCTTTCTTTTGTTCTAAAATTTGTAACTTAGTCCCCATAAATACTGCATATTCCTAATCTCTGTGGCTACAACTCATGCTTCATTTTCAAACACTTCATTTGTAGACACCCCATTGTGCTATCGAGAGAGCTAAGACTCTCTAAGAAAGTGAAAACACCCTCATTCATGATACAAAATGTAAGGAATCATGGGACATGTGCTTTTCTTATAGACACTAAGCTGGCCTTGCAGCTACTCTGCTGACCTCCAGTGTTAAGCATGAATTAGTAAAAACCACCAGCAGCTTACACAGTATGACAGCAGAAACAAATACTTTTCCTAAGTATACTACTATCTGTGATTCTTGTTGAATGTGCTTGGATTCTTACAGCTTTGGATTTTTACATCCTTGTGCCTCCCCACCTACATAACATGTATGTTCATCTTACGACTTTATGTATATCCAAATAAAAATACCTTCCTGCTCAATTTCCAAAATGTTACTAGCTGAAATTAATTAAACAATTATTTAAAGTAAAATATTAGCAAGGCCAAAATGATCCTTCTTTAAATGATTAACCCTTTCATGAGGATCATTAATGCCTTGATGCCACATTTAGCAGTATCCCTATTTATTGTGTAATATGTTGGCACTATATAAAGACTGTTTATTATTATTAATATTATTATTATTATTATAGTTATTATATTAATAATAATAATAATAATAGTAATAATATTATGCATTGGTAATTTGACACAATTCCTAATGCACATCAATATTTTTATAATTTTGAGCTTGCAAGGCTTTTGTTTTTGTATTTTTTGGACAACAGCAGCCTGATGCAGTACTATATGTTTAACGTGTTTAGTGTTATAATAAAAGTAAAGCCTTTTAGCCTGATTCTGCAGACTGAATACTTTATTTTTTCTCAGTGAAGACATTAGCCTAGTTTGATAATGGATTCGGCACATGTTACTCAACCATACTGATTGGTTACCAGCCGCCAGTGAATGGCGGAAATGTTTATTACTGTATCCCCGGCATCATGCTGGGGAATTTTTATATACGGATAGAAGGTGGGAAGGGGGTTTCTAAAAATGTTCTATTTTTAAACTGCCATATCCTAAACCTGTTTATGTCTTTTTTTTTATTAATATTTTCGTAGCATTATCCTAGTTATTGTTTCTCTTTATGTCATTTGCTATGTTTTATTGTCAAGTGTGTCTGCCACCTCTTCTCTGTATTCATGACACTACTTTTTCAGTACATTAATAAATGTGTTCACAGTTTTATAGTATGGCGGCCTGACAGATATTAAATATCATCCTATAATCTTTTTGTTCTGCCACATTTCGGTATTTTCTTCAACAAAAAAAAGGTCCTTTGAGGTCTTAAAGCCTTATGTTCAGAAAGATCTAGGAAAACTTTTCATGTTGGTCCAATAAAATCCATAACAACTGCAAAGGAATCAAATTTCCGCTAAAGTCATTAAGTGTTGTGCGTCTCTGCTCTACAGGAACCAGTTATTGAAAATGGTGTAGTATTACAATACCAGGTGTCAAAGCTGCAGGCTCCTGATGCTTCTCAGGGTTTAAACCATTTTAAAATTAGTAGTGCCAGGGAAATGATATACTTTTGTGACTTTTTTTCGGATATATTTTTGTGTTTGAAAAGAGAAATCGGAACCGTCTTGTAAATCTTTCGCAAACATTTGTGGTTCTGGGGAAGTGCTAATATTACATTTTTTTAATATAATAGTTATTTTTGTAAAAACTTGTAATGTGAGCCTTAGTAGGTGTTTTCTATTAGAACTGTCTGTGTTGCCCCACAGAAAGAAATTAGATGTAACCTGTACTGAAAAAATGAGAAAAAGTTTGAAAAGTATGGTAGTTGTGGGACATCATTTTGTAAATATGTTTCTTTATGATTTACGTATCCTTTATGAAGAGATCCCCTTGAAAAATGAAATGCTTAGGATAGTGTACACAAGCATTAGAGTAAACAGCTATCAGTATGAAATCCTTTATACAAAACTCCCACTTTTGGAAATAACACAAATCTTACAGGAAAATGATACACCCCTGCCCTCTTTGTGCAGGCAAAATGAATACCCAAAAATGATTGGCTAATCCAACAAGTCTTCACAACTATGTTTCCTTTATATTAGATTTTGAAATAACAAAGTTGATAATTTAGAGCCTGGATAAAAGGATTACCACAAAAAAACACATATAAACTACACAAGCCATATTTTAGAAAGGTGTGTATATCTACCAATAAAGAGGGTCACTGGGGAGAATATGAGGACAGAGGCAATTGGATTGGAAAGAGGGACAGTCCCTGCAAATCAAAGACAGTTGGGAAGTATGTGTTATACCCTGCATATAAACATACCTCCTATTATGTGACTTTTATTATTAACCAGTATTAATCTAGCACCAACTCAGCACTTTATAAAGTCCATTGTCATAACACTAACTATCCTTCAAAGGACTCCCATTCTAATGTCATAGTCATATGTCATTAAGTAATCTTTTAATCTTTTTTTTTTTTTTTTTTTTAAGGGAAAGCCAATTAACCCAATTGCATGTTTTTTGGAAATGGGAGGAAACCGGGATACCGGGAGACAACGCACACAGACACAGGTAGAACATACAAACTCCTTGCAAATAGAGTCCTGGTAGACTGAGATAAAAAGTGGTTTAAAGTAAAGGATTTCATTAAAGGAAAATTATTGTTGTGTAGACGACACACAACTGCTAATTTGTCCAGGACAGGTTCTGAAAATTCAGAAAACAGCTGAATGACGCTAAATTAAGTCT
Organism: Pyxicephalus adspersus; assembly: GCF_032062135.1. Taxonomy (NCBI): domain Eukaryota; kingdom Metazoa; phylum Chordata; class Amphibia; order Anura; family Pyxicephalidae; genus Pyxicephalus; species Pyxicephalus adspersus. The sequence continues at coordinate 53,648,925 of NC_092863.1, read as the reverse complement.
TCAAGAACCCCAAAAACTACACCATAGTATTCATGGGTAAATATTGCAACAAAATTGCTTAGATTGTGTGCCAAAAAAAACCCATTGCTGTTCAAGAAGAACTCTAGAGCAAGACTTAATTTTGCTATTTACCATTAGGCAGGACCAGGTCATCTGGAACAATGTGCTGTGGACTGATGAATCAAAAATAAAGTTACTTTAACACAAAAATAAACAACTGGTGACTGAAGCAGAGAGACTACAAAGTCCAAGCAGCCAATGGCAGGGCCGAAATGAACCTGGGACCTACTCTCCTCATTGGCTGAAGCACATACTCTAAATCTCCTCCAGCTGCACACAGCCTCAGTGTATATGCTGGGAATGCTTAGAATGATATATCTCAGGTTGAAAGTGCACAGGTAAAGGGAAGCTGAAAGCAGTGCAGAGGACAGACAACTAATTCACTAGATTTCCTTTGCTGGTGCAAGCAATGCTGCCAGAGGGAATTAACATGGTGGCGCAAACTGTGGGATTGATGGCCAGATAAACATTTCCTGATACTTGTTTAGTAAAACAAAGTGATCAAAATGCCAAGTACAAAACTCAATATTCATAGCAATCAGAACACATCAATGTGGTTTCAGTAAGGAGTAATTTGATTGGTTACTATGGGTCATTGCTCTGCACTATTTTAAAAAGTCTGCTCTACCTCACAGATAATTCAAGTATTAGCTTTAATGAATCATTCCATTTCCAGCTGCAAAGCTGTGCAGTGGTCCCCATGGTATGCTAACATTTTTATGGTCCGGTAAGAAAAAAAATTCATTCTTAAAAAATCTGCCTTTGCATTTATCACACAGCCTTGCCTGGCACAAGTTTGCAGAAAATATATTTATCCAAGGAAAGGGACTGCATCTGATTTACAGTACTGTCTTGCCTACGTCAACAAAGTGAAATTCAGGGCAGATTCTTTTTGTACACATTTATCCTGGATGATCTGAACACAGATTCATACATCAAAAACACTCTGTTCTATTATACTTAGCATCTTCCTTGTGCCTTTAAGGATCTTCCAAAATGTGTTCCTGAAAATAATCTCCATCATTGTTGATAAATTCAAGCAAAACTCTCTTCAACAACTATCTCCCTTCAACTAACTAAAAAAGGCCATTGTTACCTGCTCTTAGGGAAGCTTAAAGGGAAATCAAAACAGAAATAAGCTTCTAGCAGTAAATCACTTTCATGCCTTGTACAATTGAATATATGTACTGTTTAAATTGATCAACATTGGGATATATAAAAAAGAAGAGAACAGCAAGGGATTGCTGGTAAGGTAAAGTATAGGGAGGTTGGAGAGGGACCCTGGACAGACACTTTGCCCTGCATTGGCAAAAAGGACGGAATCTCTTGGTTCTCCTGCCCCTGCAGACTATACATAAGGAATATGGCTTTTCATTGGTATAACAACAGCTTTAGCAGCCCTGCTATAAATATAATATAACTGCTATAAAGTCCTGGAGGTTGAAGAGAGCCCGAATGGGGAAGGAGGGGTCATAAGGCATGTAAAAAGAAGAACAATCGAATACCATAACATTTAGAACTCCTGTATCACTGTACACTGTATCTGTCTGTCATTTGCAAGCCCTATTTAATGTACAGCGCTGTGTAATACATTGGCGCTATATAAATCCTATATACTATTAATATTAATAATAATAATATTAATATTAATAAGGGATTGTAGAAGTTGCTTTTGATACTTTTTACCCTCATTTCTAATCAAGGATACCCAAACTTAGACCCACAGGGTTACGGAGTGAGGTACTATGTTCTAATGGTATACCATATTATACTGTAGTATTATGTCATTGTTTGAAATATTATGATGGTCATTATAATTGTGCTGCATATAATATTGGCACTTTATTAATATATAACGTTATTACTATAATTGACTCTACAACTCTTATGTTTGTTTCAATAATTTTTACTACTACATTACCTTTTTCAGCATTTGGTTGCTGTTTTGGTGGCAGAGGTTGGAGAACTTAGAATTTGTAGATCTGTAAAGAACTGGTAATCTACAGAGAATAGATTGATTAGCTGTAAAATAAGGTTAAAGTTTTTTCCCTGCACTGCATTCACCCCCTATTTACTGACATCTTTTATTCATATCACTGGTCCCTAGTAATGTACTGACCATGCTGACAGCACTACTGCTGTCCTTGTTTTAGACATACTTTATGTAAAAGATATTATCAATAAAGAGGTTGCCAGGGGGCCCCATCAACATTTTGCTATAAGGGTTCTGCGTCAATCAATACAATTTTTTACAATATGAGTCATATTAGCCACTTACACCACAACTATTTTGCCACTGCCCCACTTCTACAGCTTGTCTGTTAATAATCTTTCACCTCAAGCTACTTTTTGTTGTCATTAGATTCAAAAAGCTGAGATTTTTGTGACTCATAATGTGATAAGAGATGCTGTATAGAATCATCTTGCTATTTACAGACAGCTGATGATTCATAAAAGTTATGAAAAGTCATAGAACATTTAAGTAGTGCTATACACAAAAGAAGACAATCTCTACAGTGCCATCAGTCTAGACAGTTTGAATTCATCATGACCAATAAACAAAGTATTTAGGACATGATTAAAGAAGAGACAGCTTTATTAGTGCTTCATTTAACCATACCCCCTGAAAACCACCCAATATTCTCATTAAACTATAAATCTCATATGACTGGGGTCTTAATTTTCTGTTCTCAGCAGTGCAATACAAACAAAAACAGGTCTCACCAGAGAGACCACATTTCTCATATCACGTGTGTGCATGTGGCATCACAATATAGCCATGTTTATAGGCAGTTTGCAGAGACAGTGTAGCTTAGATCAACATTTCATAGCTCTAATAATCTCAACTCCTCAAGTGCCAATATATTTTTCAGTAATGAATATGGCCTCTTTTCCTCAAAGTTTCTTGGGCGTCCACAGTGGAATGAGTATACAGTCTAAAAATGACATCATTGTCCATCATTGAGTTTCCCCTCAAGTTAGCTCATTCACCATTTGAATAAAGTAGGTAGCAGTTTATGGAACTTCTTTACTAGACTCATGGCTTATATGTTTCAGTTAGTGTATGGATATTTGAAAAATTTTAAAATAAAACTATTGCTTAGTGAAATGTCCCTCAATTAAAATTAGGCACATGGAGGAGCCAGAGAAAATAAAAAAGCCCCATAGCTTTTAACATAACACTAGAGGAAAATGGGACAGAAACATATTAGGTTGTATAATGATTTTCACTTTAAATTGGCTACTAATTCTTAAAAAAAAAATCCCTAACTTTGGTTTCTATCCAGCCACCCATCCATCTGTCAGATCTACAATACATTTGCACATGGGGAACATATTTAGCATTTACAGTTTGGACCAGTGATCGCCAACCTTTGGACCGGCGGACCACTAACTTTACCAGCTCTGGACTGTGCATGCGCGGGGAGCTGGGTGTCAATCAAAGGGGAAGAAACTTGCCCTAGAGTGATGTCATTATGCCAGAACCCGCCAACCGTATAGTGGACACGGTCCGTGGCTCTGGCCAGTGTGTCCCCAGAGCAGGGTCCTTCCCCTGTCCCCGCTCGGTGGTGCACTCGCCAGAGCCGCGGACCACTGGTTGGCGACTGCTGGTTTTGGCAATTACCCTAATATCCTATCTGTCCATAAGCTAGTCCCTTACCATCAGCTCTTGTCTGGCCATTTCTGTACCCATATTTTCATCTTTACCAGGTAAGGTATTCTTCTGGTAATAGACAGATACTGTTGTAGAGCTGGTATTAGTATTAAATTAACAATAAACTGTATTTATATAGCACCAACATATTATGCAGCACTGCACATTAAACAGGGGTAACAAATGACAGACTGATACAAATGATGACACAGGAAGCGGGGAGGACCCTGCTCAGAGGAGCTTACAATCTAAAAGGAGGGGAAGTAGCACACAGTAGGCGGGGGATATAGAATGTTGCATGAGTAGTAATGGTTTAAATGACGGATGAAGACAGGTTGGCGAGTTTGAAAGGATGGGTTTTAAGAGATCTATAAGAAGGCTTGTTGAATAGGACAAGTAAAAGAGTTCCAGAGAGTGGATGCAGCCCTAGAAAAATATTAAAGCCATGCACGTGATGAGGTACTGGAACCCCTGAACATACAGCTCAAATTTCATCTTATTGAGCATATTTATTATGGGTTTATTGCAGAATTTAACATTTGAAAACTAGCTTACCTAACAGTTTCCTCACCACTTCATCTAACTATGATGACCTACCTACCTATCTACCTCTCAATCCCCAACTCTCTCACCTCCAACAGAAAGAGCTGCTGTTCCGCACATGCAGGACTCCACACTTTTAACCACCACCAACATCTCTGTAGATAAAAACAGCTGGGAAAGTTGCAAAATTAATCCCGTTTCTGGATCCATGAGATTTGGCACAGTCACTATTTAATCATTTGACCCTTATACCTGAGCTTTGACTACACATATATACAGTTTTTGAACTGCATCTGTGTAGGGATTATGCACAGTCCGAATCCTACAGGGAACTAAATAACATGTGTTCATACTCACAGCTTGATACAAAGTGTACAGTATTACACATTGCTCGCAGGATGCCTGTGGCTCTCACCACTACCTGTTCTATATTTACAGTCATAACAGATGTCCTGCCTCTTGGACTCGGCAACATAATAAAGGAGTCTGGGATGGTCACTGGCATCTTGCAGGGTGCGGTTTTTGTACAATACCTACTACTGACACAGATACATTTAGACACAGAGCAAAAAGATTGAAAAAAGAGAAAAACAAACTGTTGATTTCACTCAATGTTATATCCACAATGTTTGAATCCTTTTGTGTCTTGAAATTATTTTAAGCAAAAAACTTTCTGAAGAATTATTTTTTTTTTATCAAATTAAATGGCAGTTCCATGGATGTGAGGATTCTTCTTTTTTTGGCAAACCTGTGTGTGGGAAATTGGTCCATGTTTGATGGTAAATTTATTAATACCATATTATTCATCTGAAAACAGTTTGTTGACTTTATTAACTCCATTTTCATCACAGTCAGGTTCAATCTGGAGTTTATTGAAAGATAGCAGAAGTTCTTGGTGTGGAGAATGTGGTCATCACTGCTATCTGCAAAGCCACACTGATCTGAAAACATTGCTACCTACGGCATTTGGTAGATAGACTTCCTATTTCCTAATACTTGAGGGTTTGGAACATGCACATTAGTTAAGGCACTTATTGTTAAACAATATTTCAGACAAAGGCATAGAATCAGAAATAAAGATTATTCCCCCCTTGTTTTACAACAATCCATTACAAGGACCAAGGAGAGAATTGGGAGTAGGGGTCCAAGTTATAGACCAAAAACTTTCATTTATCAGTTAATTGTTAATTAAACTTATAAAAGTGCAAAGCAGAATAAAGATGTTTTGAAAGTATGTATACAACAAATATAAAGTATACAACTAATGTGTTTATTGTAATGTCTGTAATGACGTGATGACTGGTAAACAATTCGAACCCCCCCCCCACACACACAAACACAAACACAAGGGAAACCATATGCAATCAGAAACAGTAACTGATTTTTTTAAACAAATGTAGGCTGTTTACCAAGTGATTTTTTGATTTCCAAGGCATAATTCTTTTTGCTTAGAGAATGAGGTGAAGCTCCCTAAAAACTGCTGCAAAAACCGCTATGTGAAGGGGACAAATTATGAATGTAATAAAAAACTAAATCTGTCTTGTGATGTGTCTCATTGTTCCTGTTTAGAATTAATTCTGTAGTTAAAACTTACTAAAAGTAACAATTTGATTTAGCAATGCTGACACTCCCATCCTAAATGGACACGATTGGGGAAATCTGGCAGAGATAGCTCGATGTTGGGTATCCAGGGCATTTAAGAAGTTAGGATTTCATCGAGGACACATTTAAAACATTAACTTAGGTAGACTAACTCTTTAATGATGGGTCGCCTTTAAATTCTTATCAACCATGTAAAACAGAAATATTAGTTTTGGGTGTATTTGAACAACAAGGAATGTTTTAGTAAGGTGCCCTAATAACTAATACATTTTTTTCTTCAATGCCCTGCTATATAGGATCTACATATAAGATGCTATGATGACTGGACTGTATAGAAATTCTGACCTTTCAGTCACTGGCATTTTTAGATCAGCTGTTTTGTGCGGAGGAAATGAAAGGTCCCACAGAATAGAGCTATATTGCGGTTTTAGTGCAGTGGGTCAGAGGTACTTCATTCATCTGCAGTATTGTGTGTGGGTTGTTGACTGTTTGACATTTGTGAATCAGTTTTGTCCTCTGTGTCCTACACACAAATCACTCAAGTGACTGCAGTGTATGTGTTAACTCGCTTGTTGATTTTCTTTGTGACCCCCAAGTGGGTATTTCAGCTGAGCTGAGAGGCTCTCTTTATTTTCCAGCAGTTAAACAGAAGGTCATACAGAAGAATTCCTCTGGCCTCAGAGTTAGGGAAAAGAACATCCACAAAATTATTTTGAAGAAAATCAAAATTTTTAAAGTAGTCATTCTCAGATTCCATTTTAAGAATTAAGAAGAATAAACAACGCAAATTATGTCTTCGAAACACTATATTTATACTACGTTTTTTAAGTTTACATTTTACATGTAAAAATATATGTTTATTTTATTCAAGAAGATTGATATGCAATTATTCGATTTCTTTATATTTTACTTACAATTTAGCAGTGCCCTCTAACTTACCGTGTGCATATATTTTGGGTCACCTACATTTAGGTAAGCGTTTTAAGGCACCAATAGTGGTATAAAATTGCTGAGATCCTTCGATTACCAGCATGCACACACCAGTTCACTATCGCTACTGTATTAATCTAGCCCCACTGTGTGAATATTGTCAGTGAAGGTTATTGCAGCAGGTACTTTCTAGTTTGAAGACATCCCATCAACCACAAGACCCACTGACTGTCCTAGACTTGTCAGTCATTGCTACAATTTTTCTCTGGATGAAAACAGTCCATGTAGAACCCACCCCTGCAGAGCCCGCGCTTGTGACTGCAGAGCCCACCCCACTAAATCCTAGGACTCAAAGAGCAGCTCCAGTTGAATGTTTGTTGTGCAGTGTGATCTTCAATGTGAACGCATGCAACAAAGAGAATATGGTTCGCTGTCTTCTACTGTTCACATGTATACAAAACTGTGAGTATTGGTTTTGATAGGTATGATGTTTTTTATTTGTTAATCACTGTTGAATATGTGGTAAAACTTTGATTAAATAAAAAAAAAAAAAAAACAAGGAAAGAAAGTTGTACAATTTTCAGCATTAAACTCAGAACCGCAACACCGTCCGGAGACCAAGAAGACTTAAGCCTCAGACACAGATGCCAGATAACTGTCAAACATAAACAATTCCTGTTACATCATCAAATAATCATGAAGCCAAAATCTGTTCATAGACCAGAAAGATAAAAAATGAATGAGGATTCTCTGTGCTGGGAAGGTTTGCCATGATTGATCATTAATGTTCCATTGTGTGTGCAGATGTTGTTAGACAGTGAATGATCCTGCACAGAAGCACTCATGCTATGCCGGAAGTCGGTTGTAGAAAACCTGTATTCTGTAAGGCTCTGCCAACAACAGTGAATAAACTGGTAATTTCTGAATTATCTAGTGTATGTATAGGCTTTATTGATTGTGGGGGGCAGCCCGGGATACAAGGTAAGCTTTGCCTCTACAGATGCATTTTTATCAAGGTATGGCAAATTAAAAAAAAAAACTTAAAAACTGGAGTTGGGTCTGAATATAAGCCCAATTAAGTTCAACAGCAAAACATAATTAAAACTAAAGAATCTCTTCTCTTCAACTAAAGTGACACAACCCCAACAAAGGCTGTAAAGAAAATAAAGGGGAAGAGGGGCTCCCGAATGACAACTTTTACTATCATCTTTGTCTTTTATACATTTGGAATGGCACGTGGAAGGCACAAGCTTACCATGATGTCCACCAGCAGGAAAATCATTACATGTAGGAAAAAAAGGGAGTGAGGCAAGAAAAATCAAAACGCAAACACATTGGCTGCCACAACCCCATGCAAGGGGTCAGGGTGGTACTGCAAAGGGTTGTGCTAACCCCCTCCCCCTAATGGGAGTGTAGGTACCACATAAAAATATCATTTAAAAAAAATAAAACACCACAATCTATTTATTGTCTTAAACATAGCCACTGCATTTTAATATTGGTTTAAATAAAAATATAATAAATTAATTGGTTCCTTACTACCTGTACTTCCCTACTGACTTAAACATCAGCACAGTTACCACGACTGATGCTCAAGATACCTAAAAATTGAAACTATAATTGTAAATGATAAATTCAGAAGGAGTTGTCACCACAATGCAAGTTTAATAAGAATGAATTAAACTCAAAGCATCTGTGCCTAAAAGCTGCATTCATCAATAAAGGAGCCTGGCACTCATCCAGACTGCAGCTTCACACAAGTCAGCATTTAAATATATCTAAGCCTACTTCAGATAGATGAATACAGCTGAAGCTATACAAGCCTGGCAAGCAACATTAAATCTTAGTATGTCAGTAGGACATGCCATCAGTTATTGGCATAATCATTAATAATCACGGCACAAATCATTTTTTTGTGGATTTTTTTCAAATGACCGTAAGGGTAAGGATTCCAATGGAAATTTAAACTTGAATAGAAAAATATTTGGAAAATTGAATGATTATTCTGCTTTTACTGATTTAATTAGATGCAGTATAGGAACATCAGGGACTGGTCAGACATGATAAAGCTGACCCAAATAACTTAAATTTTAAATTGAGGAGAGCTGTCTTGGTATGTTAACCCCTAGATAGGTTATGGAATCTCTGGCAAACAGCAATGGAGATGTCTCAGACCAATTGGTTATTCTCCACTGGGTCAGAGTCAGGACCTCACTCTTGTCTACATTCACATTCAGACCCAACCATTGTTCAAACAGCCTAAAAGCTCTTGGAATGAATGGTAAATCTTTGGTCGGATCCGAGGTATACAGAATATCATCCGCAAAAAAAGCAGTTTATCTACCGCTTATATTAATGTTCAGGCCATGTAAATCTGGGGTGTCTCCAGATATCTTACCAGTGGCTCAATAGCCAGATTGAATATTAAAGGCGAAAGGAGACAGAATTGCCTAGTCCCCTTTTCTAGTAGTATATTATAGAATAAAAATCCTGGAGTGTGAACTCTGCCCTGTGGCAAGTCATACATTGCCCAAAGACGTGACAGATATGGGTCAATAAATCCATCCTTGTGTAAGACTGAGAAGAACCATTCAACATTAACACTGTCGAATGCCTTCTTGGCATCAATACTAACAATTTCAATATCATCAGCCGGATGCCGTTTAGCGCGATCCAAAGCTGTCACTACTTTACGCATATTTGCGACAGCGGAACGTCTGCGTACAGAACCTACCTGTGTTGGTAGTATCAACCCTGGCAGTAAAGCTGCCAGTCTATTAGCTAAAATTTTGGATAGAACCCTAGCGTCCACATTGATCAAGGAAATTGGGCGATAAGATTCAGGTCGCCTAAGATCTCTGTCCTTCTTGAGGATCACCTTGATATAGGACTGGGCTCCTGAGGAAAAGTAGAAACCCCCTTCCCACATGTGGGAATCTAGTTTATTCATATCCGGGGGAAGGTCATGTCCTAACATTTTGTAAAGTTCGTCCGCGAAGCCGTCAGGCCCCGATGCTTTACCATTGGCTAGAGGTTTTACAGTGCTTCCAATTTCCTATTCTGAGATGGGTGCCTTAAGAGCCTCCAAATGTTCCTGTTGCAGTGTGGAAAAGGGTATCGCTGCAAATTCAGGGGCATCACTAATAGATCCTCCCTAACATTTTGTATACAATCGTCTGTAATAATTTGCCAGCACTGTATTAATCTGACGAGGGTCAGTAAAAAAATTGGTTTTGAGTGGGGAGTGAGAGCAGAAAGTAGGTCACATAAAAAATGTCCAATTATCAATACAATGTAACATACAATATATATTATACAAAATATAATAAATTTAAAGAATAGACTATGTAAGTTTTCCAAACATTAGGTTTCCAGCTACAAAAAAAAGTGTATGTATTATATTATTATAAGTAAAAAACAATCCAAATATAGGCTAAGTTATCCTTAAAAACCAGAAAAAAATTGCTTTATTATTTATTATTATAGGCCTCCATAATATTCTGTCTCATAGAAACATTGGAGATTTGTTTGTTTTCCCTACGTCCTTTGCAATCAATACATGTTATCCTAAAACAATAATTGTTGACATCACTATCATTGTGATTGTAAGCTCTTTGGGGCAGGGTCCTCTCCTCCTCTTGTGTCAATGTCTGTATCTGTCTGTCATTTGCAATTCCTTTTTAATGTACAGCATTACAAAATATGTTGGCGCTATATAAATCCTGTTTAATAATAATAATTGTGTACCTACTTTCTATGTGTGCCTATACTCCTTGTTCCCCACCTACAAAGCAGAAATTAAGGAGTCAATTAGCATACTTCTGCAAAAGAGACTTGCTTGCTCAAACTCCCATTATAACAGTAGGGACGGACTTAATGATAATAAATTGAGTGTAAGGTTAGATATTATCAGTGCATTTATGGAGCTAAAAAGACAGCAGGTAAATCATCAACTCCTCCCATGGTAAACTAATATTATTGAAGTATGTATTGTGATTCAAGTGTGTCCCATATGACACATGAAAAAAAACAAGGAATGATACCGTTTGCCTCTGGGGACCGTGTGGCATGGATTTTGTATGCATGGTGCAAGGAATCTTCAGATGATTTGCTTGAATTGGAATTCTATCTCCTAAATAATCCCTGATTTTGTAAAGCTGTAATTCATAGTGGACAGACTGCACCATACTACCACCACAATGTTTCTATTGGAACATATTATAGAAAACAGATCTAATAACTAACTTGCATAAATATTTACATAAATCCTGCTTACATTCCAGACATTTAGCTGTAGGTCAATATGCCCCACCCGCATAATAGTATCATCTTCAAACTGTGCAAATAAACTTTTCATGGCAGACGTACCACATTCCACAGTGACTAGTACTCTTAAAACTACTTTTCAGAGCTCTAGTATCTTTTATTTGTCTAATTTCATAAACCAGATTAGCGCGGTTGAAAAATCAATCTGCATCACTAACAGGCCAACCTATTTAGCTCAATGACACATTTTTTTATTCTTCCACACACTTTAGCTACGTTGTTGTGAAATATTGTTTACTTTATTACCAATTTATTTGCCGTGCAATGTACACTGGAATCTTAAAAGCTATGGAAAAAGGGAAAATATACCACTTTTATAAAGGTTCTCCTTCTTCTCAGCTTTAAAGAGATTGTATCATGGGGCTGTTCTGCCATTGCACGTGCACCTTTACAATGAGCATACAAAGCAATGCAGGGAAACTCCTGTGTGGTCTAGCCACCACAGTTGTTCCCAATTCTAAAAAATGATGTGACAAGTTACATGGCTGAGCCAAATGGTGTAAAACAAGGAAACCTCTGAGAAGATGCCAGCATACATGCCAATGAGCTAGAAGAAATGCAAATTTTGTAAAAAAAAAAAAAAAAAGAAAAAAATATAAAAACCCAAAAACAATGACAAATCTGATGCTCCAAGTGGCTATATAACTTACACAAATCTTTCTCAACATGAAGAACCCTTGAAATAGATTTCATGTCTTGGGAAACCCCCTACCAAAATCAATTTATTAGGTGTTGGTGGGTTAAAAGTCTGGTGGCCAGTGACAAAAATATGTCTCTTTCACTTGATTAGAATTCCACCCCATTGATAATTTAAAAGATTGTTGGTGTCTTACATCCGGCTCTTGCATAATAAATATAAATATAATGCTTGAGATTTGTATCTTTGTCTACTACCGGTAATAGTATTGTATACAGCTTTAAATAAAAGAAATAATAGAATGCCAAAGAAGACTAGAAAGTGCAAGTACTCAAGTTCATGGTCTAAATTACTTTACAATGATTTCTGTGATTGAGGACACTTGTTCACTTGTTATCAAAAAGCAAAGCATATCACATACACAATTCACATTAAGGGGAAATTTCATTTTCCTTTTTTTTTTAATGTTCCTTGTTTAAGGTAATCATTCCAATGTCTCAGAATATTTCAAGTTCAGTTCTACTTATAATAGCTCACTTCTAAGCAATAGTGCTATTGATCCGGTTTCCCGTTCCTATGCTCAGGATTGGTAAGGTGAAAATCTGTGCAGAGCATGCAGCTGACCGAAGAAACCAAAGGAACTGGAAACCATTTGGAAAGCTAACAAATGAGTACCTTCTTCCTAGGAAAGAACCACCACAGTGACACATTATGTAAATGATTTCTGCGCACCCCCTGAGGAAACCATTTGTGGAAACGCGTCGGGTTAAGAGGTGTTTGTTTTCAAAATACTCAGGGAATGTCTGTGTCTAGTTTTATGGTCTGATATCCCATGACGGTAATGGGAAGACCAATAACAACCTAAAATCTGTGTTGGTACTTTGCTACTGTATAATGAATTACACACTTTATGATCTATTCTAAGCACGATATATTTTGACTTGCCGCATCTCCACATTAGTCGTGTTGCTAAATCAGCAAGTCACATACAAAAAAGTGGGTATGCTTGTTTCCCTTTGAATTAAATGTTGCTTCCATTACAAGACCTGATACAAATGCATCATGATCAATAAACTTTAAAGTAAAAAAAAAAAAAAAAGTAACAATTTACAGATCAGAGATAACATGGAAATACTTCTGGAACAAGAAAATCAGGATGAGCAGCGACAAAGAATTCAAGAACAAGCAACAATGATCTGGGTACAGATTGCAGATGAGGTGTATAATTATTAAGCAGAGGCTTTTGTACAAAAAAAACAAGGTGTTCAAAGGTCACCAGGGCCAATTGGCCATTAAATAACTTCTGAAATCCATGACTTGCCAAGCAAGATACACAGACATATTACACTGACCCAGAGGCTAAAAATACAAAGAAACAAGTTTTTTCTAACTTCAAACTATTTGATGGCAAATTGATAAAGAAAAAACACATTCAACAAAATCATTTATGAGGATAACAAACTCCATTTACTTCCCTTAATTAGGGGCCTAGAAAGGGGTGTCTTCATTATTGGGAAAAGTTATTAGGATGCCATTCAAACCAGGTATGTGTTATAAACTACTTAGCATGCAGAGCCAAAATGTCTCCCACTATATTACTGTTACTTATTACTATAAGTACTTCTCTTGCAGGCAGTGGGACTGAACATCACTAAACATCCCTGCACTGGAGCATCCAGCAATGTCTCCCACATTTACCACCTCCAGTAATGTCAAATGCCTAACTGTTTTCAATGATTCCCTGGGGCCAGTGAGAGGAACCACAGCACAGCGGGGGATGCAGGTATTTTACACTCCAAGAAGTGTCCCATACTAAAGACTTCTAAGTGCCAGACACTTGAAGACTACAAAGTTCAGACCTGCTGCCTGTTAGAGAGGAAAACATTAACAGTTTTTAGACTTTTCTGGTAAACCAACAAACTTTTTTTTAAAGTAATCCTATATTGTGAAACTTATGGGGTTGCCAGTAAATGCAATGGAAAGGAAAGGCAATTTGGTTGCCTTTCCAAACCACAAGCTTTAATAATTTCACTAACCTGGAACAATAATAAAGAATAGAAAAATTAGAGAAAAATCCTTAATTGCAAACATGTTATGGATCAGTCTTTTAAATTATTGAAGCAAGACAGTAAGCATGAAAGCCAGGTAACCAACATTTTCAGATAGCTATTATATAATTGCCTATGACTTGCTGTTCCAGAAATCATAAAACTCAGCAGACCCAATACAAAGTAGAAACCAGTATCAGTAGCACTACAGGGTCTGCAACACATGGGTTATGGAAAATCAGTGCTTACGTAAACAACAGTCTCATTATATAGGGTGTAGTAAACATAAGACACAACACTATTTTAGATGTCTTCAGGTAGCTATGTTAGCCCAACTGAAGGTGCAAGTCAGGTTCACAAAAAGAAACTTGGCAGGACATTGCATGAGTTCACTGGAGGATTGCAGACCTATAGGAGATTCTCCAAGATTCTTGTGCACAAGCTCCAGGACAAAGTTCTTGAGCACTCAAAGCAAAAAATCCAAAGTGTTGCCTTAACCTGTAAAAAATATTATTATAGGCTGCAGCCTTTTTTGCTTCCCTGCCTCTCCGGCTGAAAATCACAAGTTGGCCACCTCTTTCCTTTCCTTGAGGCCTGGCCCTGCTTTGCACCAGTGCCCAGTTCCGTCTGGTTTCCACTGATCAGCATGGTTGGTTCATTGGCTAGCACTTTGGCCTTTGCAGCACTAGGTCCCAGGTTCAAATCTTGGCAAGGAAACTATCTGAAAGGAGTTTGTATGTTCTCCCTGTGCTTGCTTGGGTTTCCTTTCACCTCCAAAAAATTTGCAAATAGGTTAATTGGCTTCTCCTTAGACTGTGTTAATAACATTACATTTTAAGTCCCTTTGAAAGACAGTTAGTGACATAACTATGTGTTGCATAATATATCAGTGCTAAATAAATACAAGTAAATGAAATAAAATCCTTAAATGTGCACAATTCCCTAATAAACCACTACTGGTGGATATAATGAAGGGAATCAGGGGACCAGGTCTCCCCTCAGGCTAGGGAAATGGTTCCCAATGACTTTCTGCATAATGGGCAATACTAATAACCCATTATATGTCTAAAAGATAACCAAATAAACAAGAGCTAATACACTGTACCCAAAACAGGTGAAAATAGACAGACTTGTGAAGAAAACATGGTTTTGTAAAGCCTATTTACAAAACAGATTTTTTGGATACACCATGAATTTCATCATGATAAAACTGTACAGTGAAACTTTTTTAACATGGAATGTTGCTTACTTACCAAAAAGCTGGCCTGCCTGTCTTGGTAATATATATGTATTATTCATAACCTGCAGCCATTGTAGACTTAAAAAAAAAAATCTGATTTGCAGGATGTTTGGTTATGGAGGCCAGGCACTGACAGATAACTTTCAGTTTCAGAACACAGCTAGCAATTACAGGTTATATGATTCTTTATTAACAAGTAAACTTTCTGAACCTGTTAAAAGTAAAAGTGACAGGTATTCAAACCATCCCCATCAGAATCAAACCCAATCATCTAATTATCAGTATTTGAAAGATTGGCTGTAGGACAATACTAAGGTCTTGTGGAGGAAGAAGATGCTAATGTTTAGGGTTCTTTCTATGGCTACACTGCTCTCCAGGTGTATGTCATAAAAGACAATAGACAACAGTGGTTCTAATACTGCAGATAGCATTTAAGCTTCTGTAACACCCTGAATCCCCCCTGTAAAATATGAACTGAATAATTTTGCCCAATACACAGTTTTATACCTGCTGGGTATTGGGTGCTTGCTAGAAGTCAGAACTACCTTTCAAGTACCCCTTCCCCCCAAACATAGTGCTGATGCTGGTTACCCCGGCTTCTTTTCTGCCATGTGTTTAATGCAGTTGAGGGTGGTTTTGCTGCTTTAGTGTCTGGCGATTTTTCAGTTATTAGGTTAGCTAAAATTAAGCATTAAATCAAGGAGTGCAGAATGTTTTGGACTGGCCTAGTTGAAGCTCTGGTTTGGATCCCATCACAATGTTGTATGGCAGCTCTTTTGATCCACGGACCAGTTTCATGCAAGGAATTATTTCCACGGACCAGGGTGATGGGTAGGGGAGGCCCTCCCGTCCTTGAAGGCTGTAGTTTTTGCTATGACAGGAAGGTTCTGTGTCCTCTCTCCTGTCATTTCATTTACAAGACAGCTTTAATGATTGGCTGAACAAAATGACAGGAGAGAGGACACAGAACCTTACATCAAAGACTGCAACGGACAAGGACAGCTGTGGCCCGATTCAGCACAGCCCATGGCCCAGTACCTGTCCACAGCCTGGTGGATTGTAAGTTCTCTCGTGCAGGGTCCTCTCCTTCTGTGTCACTGTCTGTATCTGTCTGTCATTTGCAATCCCTATTTATTGTACAACTCTGCGTGATTGGTGGTGCCATACAAAATACACTTTTTATTATTATTATTTTTATTATAAATAATAAAAATAATAATACAGGATTTTAAATTGGTCAGTTCATAGAAGTATACCCACAATGCTTACATACTGTAACAGAAGGAATTTTGCATGGTCAAAAAAGTCAGTGCTATACAACAATGAAAAGTTAAACAACAAGCCAACAAGCAGTATGGTCTGGGAGGACTTATTTTTTCAACGTTACACCATAACATGTATTGACATTTTGCTGAACAAATAATTAAAAATGCAATTTCTATTAAATATCATTCTGTGTAGGCTTTGTTTAAATGATGATTTAATGTTTGCCTGTTTTATTGTGTTGAAAAAGCCAATAATTTCCATAGGCGTACATACTTTTTTTTTACATGACTGAAATTAGAATGCATTGTGAAAGTAGGGCGTGTTCTTATCAGCCTGAACGTCTCTCTGTGATGTATTTGAACCCTTATCTGGCCAGACCTGCTCCTAGTAATGACCGCTTACAGTAACACCGCCCTTATGTTTCATAGCAGTTATGGGATGCTCTCCATGAGACACAAATTGCATTATATGTATATACATGAGTATTTTTATACCTGCTGAACCAATCATAATAGTATTATTAAAACAAAAAAAAACAAAAAATATGTCAGATTGACTGCAACAAAGAAACTAAACTAGTAACAATAATAACTACTACTGTGTTATGTGACTTATAGACAGTATGACATCCCCAGAAACATGTCCCCATGTGTCTCTGGAAGCTATGGGAAAGCTCAGTGAGAGGGATTTGTGCTGAGACATAAGGCTGCAGTGATGATGTGTTTAGTAGGATCACACAGGGGATACAATAATGAGACAAGATGTGGCCTCCCCTGCACAGCCCTCCTTCACTTGGTGACAGTATGCTCATACTACAGCTCACTTTGACATTTGCAGATCAGCTGTGTGCTCTCCCCTCCACCTCTGTCCCTCCCTCTGCTGCTTTGAATGAGAAAAAAAAAAGAATAGGCAGCCCTGTGTGCTGGATGGGCTGGATTCCCTCCAGATCTCGCTGAATTAGCTGCAGGGAGCTCATTGCTTCCACTAGAAGCCTAAGCAGAGCTGCAAAGTCCCCTGGAAGGACCCACAAATGCTCAAACACCCCTGGAAGTGACCTTTGTCCATCCCTCTGCCTGGAGACTGACTTGTTTCTTGCTGATACATAATAATCCCAGCTAACTTGCTCTTCATATCCCTGCCTTGGGAGCAGCTGGAAAGGTAAGTAATGGTTAGGGTTTACTCCACCACTATAGACTACCCAATATATTGGATTGCAGATCATGTCCTGAGTTTTATTTTATAGTCCCCCCACTTTTTGTATAATGTTATTGGTATTCCAATCCTGTACTGGTGTTTTCTCCCCTCTAGCAGTATTAACTATAAAACACAGGTAAATGTCATAATTCGATATAATAGTGAATAGAAACAGTATGATGGGTGCAGAGGTGTAAAGAAATGGATATAGTGCCATTGGTATGTGTTGAAAATCAGAGCCACACTTTCAGATTGCTTGCTGTGACTATTTTTTTTTAGTACAGTATCAGTTGCTAGTACACCAGTGGAGGTGTAGGGGTTAAGTGATGGATACAGTGATATTCTGTTTCATATGGTTTGAATTGATGTAAAGGCAGTTTGTGTTAAAGAGTAGAATGGGGGCATTGATCCCCGGCTGGAATTCCCATTTGGTCTACCTATGTTTACAGTAAAGTGCCTCCCTAACATTTCACAAGCTCAGGTTACCAGACATAGAGATATTATACAGTGTTAACCTCTTCCTAGCCTGGAAGGTGAAGTTGAAGATTTGTGATAATAGCAATGCACCTGGGACAAGTGGAAGAACTTGACTGTACAGAGACCAAACTTACAGCTTTAAGAAAACTTCTACTACAGTATTACCTTAATCAATAAATGCAAAGTCTACAGTTCTTTTAGTCAACCTTGTTAGAAACGTAGCAATGGTGCTCAGTAACCCATGGCAAGGCTTATCAGAAATCAGATTTCATCTACTTAGAGTGATTGGGTAATTAAAGATAATATCTGAATAGTTGCTCTGGATTACTATAACCTTTCTATTTGTAATATGTTAAAAAATAAGCCCAGCAAATACTTGATTTGTAAAATGACTAATGATGGTGAGTAAGAATAGTGAATGACTAGAGAAATCTCTATGCATTTGCAGAGGTAACTTTTATGATAACTATGGATAGTATGAATTTCTATTTCTAACACAGTGATATATTACACAACACTGTGAATGTATAATAGTCTCTTTACCTATTAAATCTGTTTTACATTTTTAAATATTAGACTTTGCTCAAAGTGGGTTTCCCAAAAATAAAACACAATATTTCTCATTATAAACCGAAACAAGAAACAAGTACTAATTTGACTTTATAAACCAAATAAATAGTTTATAAGCTAGTTTTAATTAGAATTTGTGAAGGGGTTCACATACTTCTGCAACTTTATCCTGATATCATGGTTATCAAAAGTTCAACCATTTTTATAACTTAAAAATTCCATTCTCACTGCAGCTCATGGTCAGGAGAATTAAAAAAATAAACTTTTTTTCTGATTAGAGATTGTAGTTGAGCACGGCCTAACATAAATATAGTGAAATAGCCCTTATTTTCTTAGTTATACCTGTTCAAAGTAAACCAGTACTTTTTTTTATACATAAAAGTCCTACAAGCAAACACCATCAAACGCCTATTTCTTTTTTTATCCAGAAAAGCCGTTCTTTGTCACTCTCTGATTTTAGCTTAACTTTTTTTCAATTTATTTGTTTGTTGTTTAGCCATTCCATCTAGCCAATGGACAGAGTACCATCCCTCTGTCCTATTAGGGAGCCTTTACTAGCCATTGAAGCCACCTAATTGGCCATATAAATGGTGATAAGTAGGGCTTAGCCATGAATCGTGGGATGTCTGACCTCATGAATAAATATAAACAAACACAAAAAGGTAACAGAGATGTTATGTGTGCTTTACTATGACTTTTACTTTTTGAAGTTTAAAGTACAGGTTCACTTTGAGTGGGTGTACAGGTTCACTTTAGATAAACATGCTGGCTTCCCCATAAAACAGGGAAGCATCAGTCATGCAAAAATAGAGTAGCAGAAAAAAGAACATATGTAAAGTTCTCCTTACGTTTTGATTTTTACATCGAAACACTGGCCTTTGCAGTATGAACTGAGCAGGTGCAGAATTAAAATGTGCAGGGTTCACTTATTTCTAGTTTACTTTTAAAAACAAGCTTTAAATTCCAACTCAATGCAAAACAGTTCTGATGAATTTTGTAATGAATAAGAAGCAACATTTCCCCTCTTTTGTCTGACACCCATTCACCAGGCAGGAATTTAGGAGAGGTCTCCCCAAAGGACAAAGAAAGCTTTAAAACTGTAAAGAGTTCCTAGCATATTTCTAATTATTTTCAAGCTTGAAAAAGGTCTTGGTTAGAACCGGGCTTTGAAGCAACAATGTTGCAAAACTTAAAATTGTCCCTAAATAAGGTCCCAGTAAAGAAAATAGTGCATACTTACCTTTCCTATCACTCATTCACCTGAACACCGCTCTGATCCAAATCAATGTCCTGGTCACCTGCTGCACTCACTAACACCAATGGTTCCTCCTGTTCTTGCCCTCTTAGGACCAGGGGATTAACCCTCCCAGAAAGGTTAGTTAGTTTGACCACATAATTGCTATCAATACAGTCATGCATGAATGCAAATATACAGTGTTCAGCCTTATCCTGCTGATTTTCACAGTTCATTGGCATGCTTCTGTATGATTAGAAAAGTTTGCGCTCCTTATAGACAACATTTCATGAAAATGATGGGAAACAGTTAATATTACCTAGATCTAATAATAAAAGTTTAAACAGTTGAGGTATTTGATCTACTCTCCGTATTGGTCCCACATACATTAGCATATCATTTTGGAAACATTTTGGTACCCTTCCAGTCTAGTTGCAAGAAATATGTAGTTTATTTTAATGTTCAGTGTATATCTTGTGCTTTTGTGCTGTTGCAATGCATCTATTACCACACGGCAGTACAGTGTTACATTTTTATTCATGCTATTATATTTGACCCAGGGACCTATCCTTGGGTTCCTGTGACTTGCTTAACTGCACATTCCAAAAGCTAGAACAAAGCCTTGTAGCATGTAGCTGTGCTTATTTTTCTATGGATAAAGAAAATCTCTCTCAATACACTGGTTCCTCCCAAGTGACTTCAACATAATTGTGACAGCCAGGGTTATACGAATTTATTGTAATGAAGAACCCAGAGAAATGAATCTGACCTCTCTTGGATACTATTCTTGGATACTATTACAGGGTAAAAGATTGTTTTTCTGCTGAGAGTAAAATCACTAGGTTACTTAAAGCATTCACCAGGCTTATTCAATAAACAGGCATGAGGCAATATGTAATAATGGATAGCAACTAATCACATTTCTCTTCAATTGATGGGTAATTTATTTTGCACCTTTATGCATTGCTTCTTGAACTATTTTATTTATTATACATGTTACTTTTAGGTGATAGTAGAGCAGCATTCCTAGTGATAGAATTCAACACTAAAGACCATTACACAAAATTAGGGGTCTCCCAAAAAAAACTTTTCCCCTATGTTGGTACACAGCAACTAGGTGCAAACTATAGGGAAAAAGTACCTTTTGAAGGACCCCAAACTTGCTGTGATCTATGGGTGGATTTCCACTATTGCTGAGATGTGTGTCTAGATGATAACGGCTTGTTAAAAATACTTCTGAGTTTGGGTAACCTTTCAGAAAACTTTTGTTTGTATCAGAGACAAATTTTTACGCAAAGGGCTTAAGTGTCCAAACTATCAGACCTCAGTAAATCTTATGGTATGCGGAAAGTCACCGTATCCTGAGGCTTGGAGAAATGAATATAAACAAAAGCACTGCTAATATTGCAGCTCACTTATTAATGCTAATGTATTCTTAAACCTAGGGCTTCATCCCAGGGTGTTCTACATGTGCACAGTAGGAGGTTCCCATATCTGTGTGTGATCTAAAATTAGGACGTGTGGAAGAAATAAACAGCCAAAAGATCAAGTTTTTCTGGGAGTTGACCAAGGCTTTGCCAGACATGGTAGGACATCTGAATCTTCAAGGCATGGAAGACAGTTTAAAGGACAAGAATCGGGAAGGGTTATTGGACAGTCCAGATTCTGGACTCCCACCGAGCCCCAGCCCTCCTTTTTACTCAATTTCCCCAGGCATCTCTGAGAGCAGAGCTGAGGGCAGCAGCACCCCAACATACTACCCTGGATATGCCTACAGGAAGGAGGTCAAAGAGGGCAAAGTGGTAAGTACTTTTTTCCTGGCTTTGTAAATCATCTGTTTACCTGGTCTTACCTGCATTTTTCCATTTCTTCTACATACTTAGCCTGTGTCTTGTGTTAACATGTTCTTGACATTTTAGATGTTATTCCATTGTGTTTTCAGTGCATTAGGCGGGTTAATGGTGACAGGGTGGGGTCTAATATACAGACTAATGCTCTAATAATCCTAGGTTTTGGCAGAATGATTTGCAGGATAGAATTATTCTATTTGCAGATAGAAATATTCTCAAAATAAACTTCATTTTCAATTAATCTTTTGTGGGTTCTGGCTTTCTGCGTAATAACTTTTGTGGAATGTAAATCTGCATACTTTTTTGTCTAACTAATGAAAAACTATATTGTGTAGATTTGTGTAGAGATTAACAGAAATCATTATCTGTTTATGTAAACTGATTACATTATTACTGATCCTGATTACATTAATACTGAATATTGCCACAAATGAATTCACATGGTGATTCATTTTCTGTTACCACCTGTGATTCTTGGATTTGGTTTTCCTTTTTTTATGTTATATATGCTATATGCATTCTTGTTATCAAAGCACAGAACAGTTCTATGGCAGATTTTGTTACGAGGGCTTGGCAGCACAGGGCAGTCTTAGTTGGTATGTGGGTTAGTTATCCATGGATGAGATGGACAAAATGCAGGTATGCACAACAATCAATTGAAATGATTTCTATTGTAGGTCATTGAACAATTGATTGGTTGTCATAAATAGACGTGTGTGTGTGTGTATTAGGGGATTGGGTAAACTATAAAGCAACAAGCAGAGTTGCGTTATGATCCTTTGTACCATAGCAGATTGGATAGAGAAGTGAGTTTTCCTCACTTGTTTTGATGCTTGTTTTTTATGCAATTTATTAAAGCCTAAATATATGACGTTTAATTGACATTTATATGTTGTACCTTATCACCATGTACTGGCACAGTGCAACACGGTGGTTGTGCTTTACTGCTCTTTCTTGCAAGGCAGGTCTCTATATAGATATATAATAACAAACATGCCCATGTTGTCCTTCTCATGGTGTCAAGGTCACTAAATAGGAGGAGAAGTGAGAATCGTATTAGAGAATTGTAGTATGATTCAAGGGGGTTAGAGATCATAAAAAAATGGTTCTTACCACCTTGCCTGCAACCCCATTACTAGTAACACAAAGCAACTTAAACTAATAGTATTGTCACACCAACCAGTGCTTTTCATTTATTCTGAAAACATGTTAGAAGAGGAATACCCTGGATTGCTGTGTGTAATAAACTTATTTTCTGTGGCCAACTTTTGTTTATCTAATTATTCCGTAGTATTTTGTGTACATTTTTTTTATTTCTTCATATAACACAGCTCAATTATATTTCAGAAAAATACAAGACTAACCTGAGCCTAAAGTCAAAGATGAAATAGGGTTTTTTGTTTTTACAGCTGTTGTGGACAGAGCTGGCTATATGCGCCAAGCATGGCTCTTGTGTACCATATGCTGTCAAAATGCATTTCAATGATATTGTCAACATCTGTACATATTCAATGCTGGCTGCACTTGGCTTTGAAGTCTGGGTCTTGCCTTTCTGAAAGTTAAACTGAAATTGCCAACTCATGCCTTTTGACTTCATTTTGAAACCTACAAATCTGAAACAGGTAACAGTGCGGATATCATACAGTGTTAAATGCAGACATGGTTAATGGTAATTTTATACAGATGTCCATGATACACTAGATGAAAAAGAACTGCTCATCTAATATGGGACACACGGGAACTGTTTATGTTTCCAGTTTGTCTGTGTGTTATAGTTATACTTCTGTATCTGACAGCAGGGTCATGTTGCTGTGTGTGTTTTTTAGAAAGTTAAACCTGGTGTATTTTAATCCCATCCGAACCAATCAGTTTTAATTCTTTAACTGATCTGACGAAAGTAAACTGAGAACTGCTGTAGAATCCTGTGGATTACCGGTCCTTGTTGTCATTACATTTTGCCCTGCAATTTTAAATAAATCCAGTTGTGCCCCTGTGCAGGGTTCTGACCCATTCCTCACATTCTTTTGTTCGTAATTTGAGTGTCTGAAAAATTCTGAGCTGGTCCAAGCAGTTGCATTATATTTGAAGTTCATATCTGTATTTGTATGTATATTATTATACATATTATATATATATATATATATATATATATATATTCAGGTATATATTACACTAACTGCCACCATTTGTTAAGTCTTACCTTCACTTTCCAGTTGTAGCAGTTACAAGTCTCCAAAGTGTGACTTCACCACCCAAAAATAAGAAAAAATTGTATTATAAGGTGTTTCCAAGACAAAATCAGCTAAAATGATAACATATACCTGTACAGAACAATTATTTACAGAACAATTATTAAAAATATGAGATTTCCAGCTTTAAACATTTCCTGTGCAGCCAGCATTGAAGAAAAGGCTCATGGGAATGTAATAGCTATCCTGAATTGTGTGTGGCTGACCTATTACTGTATTCAATGGAATTGATTATAATTCAGGTTTATAGTTCTAACAAAGTCTTTCTGCCAATCAAACTTCCTGAATGATAGAGACATTTAGGGATCTAAATTAGTAAAACTGAAATTCCCCGAAACATTCCCTGGTGGAGAATATTCCAGGGCCATGTGTTTTAATGGCAGTAACTGATTCTCTTTCAGGGAATGTCAAATTTATCGATTTATAAATAGTGCCTATAGTAAATTACACGACAGTTGCGTGGCAGAAGACTCACTCATTTTATACTCTTCAGTAAAATGTTAGGTGAATGCAGTAGGCATGTTTAACAAGTCCTCCTTGAAATTTTCCCTTTGGCTGTTAATAAATCATGTTTACTTGGAATGCCATCATAGAATTCTCTCTTAAAATTGTCATTAAACTACTAAGTACAGCTAAGTGTTTATTAAGGAAACAGTACAGTTTCTACTACTACAGGAAGTAGTGCATAACTACTTACCCCTCACCTCTAGCTCACAAGTAGATTAGGGGGGCAAATGAGAGACCCTAGAATGGAACTGGATGGAGTTGAGAATCTTGATTTCCTATATCACAGTAGTCATGACTCCAGTAACCAAATTAAAAGGATAGAGGGCCTTTTAGCTCTATGACAAAAAGATAGGGCTATGAGGCCCTTTATCCTTGTAATTTTGGTACTGGAGCCTATACATGATTAATATTAAGTAGTAGTGCTATGTTAGCAGGCAGCTTGATATGCTACATTAAAATATGTTGCTTGATGTTTTTATGTGTATTTGATTTAAAAAGAAAAAAAATGCATTTTTAGTTTATCTTTGTGGTGTTTTGTAGAACCTTAAAAATCCTGCTATCTGTACATTTCCCTCCCTATGTGGGGCCAGTATTTACTTTGCAAATGTGCTTGACTTTGGGATGTGGTACATATTTACATTGTTTTTGTGAAGAGGGGTCAATTTAGAACATGGGACCGTGAATGTCTATAGTCATTTAACAAAAACATTTCATACTGCTTTCCTTTTAGTCTTTCCAAACAGTGAGGTTTAAACAGGAACTCCTTTATTTTTACTGTTATGTACAGCTGTACCAGGCCATGCTTTGCACACCTATCACTCACTTCCCTGTATCTGGCAGAAGAGGAACTGTGGGAATAGTACTGATAAGATATCAAAATGACTTACAGCTCCGGACTCAAAAGATGTTATGACGGTCACAATCTTATTTAAATGAATGATGAGGAACATTTTTATCATTTCCACAACTCCTATTCTTCCATTGGTGATATCTCCATGAAAATAAATAGTGAGGTTTACAATATAAAATAGCATGGTTGCTTTTTACTTTTGGATACTGGGGAGATACTAGGGAGGGGGTGAGTGTATGTACTTCAATTTAGTTTCACTATGAAAATGTGATTGTGTGTCCAGCTGCAATTTTACTTTTTTTATGAACCTAAATGCTAAGAATTTATTATTTTAATATTGGTTTAGTTATCTATAGAACAGCATTGCTTTCTTTCAATAAACTTATCATTATTTTTAGCCCTATGCCAGCAGTTGAATGTAGTCATCCAAAACCAGGGGCTTTCAAAAAACTTCATTACCTTAATTTCCTTCAGTTCTAGAGCAGACCCCAATTTTGCAGATTATTTGGGTCATAATGTAAAGTGAAGGACCAGTATTAAGGCATAGGGTAGAGCAAGGCAGAACTTGCATGATAGTAAACACTAGGTATAAGGACAGGTTCACGTGGCTATATTTTTAAATCCAATCCCATTTCTGCTCATAACAAAATATTGGATGTGATGTGAATATGAAGGTAAAACAGCGGTCAACTGATCATAAGAAAGTCATGTCATGCCATGTGTACAAATTAATGATAAAATCTGATTGTAATTTCAACCAATTTCTATTCGAGAAAGACAATCAGAAGAATATATTGTGCATGCACATGGGATTTTTAACTGACTGATTGCTAATCAGTTGGTTGAATGCAAAATTGACAGCAGATCTGCTCACGTTAATGAGCACCTGGGGTAGTCTGAAAGGTTACTTTAGGGATCTGTTGTCTATGTATGCTGAAAGTTTATTCATGTAAACGTGATGATTCAAATATGAACATTTCTAAACGATACATTTTTTTAATTGTAGTGTTTAATTTAAAATACAAGTGAATCTTTCATAAAGCCCTATCAGCTGGTTTACAATCTTCTAATGGGAGCAGAAGGCTGTGCTCTGCTCTGTGGGAGTGACATCTTTTGTAATGAAGTTTAATAACTTCTAACATTTAGAGCAGGGACAGTTTTAGACAAAATTGGGCCCTGTACAAATAATAAGGAAGGGGCCCCACATGCTCAGCATTCCAAGTAATTGCATCCCTGTCATGTTGTCAGTTGAGGCTCTGGAGATGGTAGGAGCCCTTAGTATTTGCCCAGTTTTTCCATCCTAAAACCTAAAATTTGAAGTCAGTAATTTCTTGCAGACACATGTGAGCCAAGTATTTAGCTTTCCCACGGATTCCCTTATTATCAACACTAATAAATTATGTTCTTTTATGGCATTAGGATCATGGAAAGATTTATTCTTTGTAGTTCCTGCAGGTTATTAACCTTTGCACATTACTCTTTTTCTGACCCTTTAAGAACCTCTACAGTAAGCAGTCATGATCGCAAGGTGTAGCTGTTTGAAATGAATCAGCCTGCTTTGAGGTTATCTGAGGTTGTCATATTATAGGAGCAACATCAACTGGAAGATTAGTTTGCCTCTTGTTTAAGCACAACATTTAATTTAAGGGCAAGGATTTTACCTTCAAAAGCCCAATCACTTTAAAAAATAATTAAATTTATAATAGAAAAAGTTAACAAAAAACAATACCAATATTCAGCACATGGCCAACCTTGCCTTGAGTAAAGATCTTAGTTTATGTAACCGTTTTCAAGAAAGAATATATGAAAAAACTACAATCAGATTAAACAGAAATTCTTTCCAACTTTATTTTATTAATATTTGGCACATTAATTTTCAGCATCAGGATGCCAGATTTTCCCCCTAACTATTCCTCTCTGAACACCAACTCCCCATGTACCCTCAACCCCCCCATTTAAATATAATCCCTTGTTTGTAGACTCGACCCTTTCCCCTGGGAATGTACCCTTCTTGTTCCAAAAGATCTTGCCTCCAGAATAAAATGTATATATTTCTGGTAAATCCAATACCAATTTTCTCTAGTTAAGCAATATTTCTTGGTCATTGTTTGCTGAATATACTGTGATTTCAATGGCATTCCACTGAAAAGTCATTGGGCCAGATTTATTATTTCTCTCCAAGATTGGAAAAGATACACTTTCATCAGTGAACTTAGTTGATCCAGCAAACCTGTAATGGATTTCTTGCTATTTGCTGGCAAATTTTTTCAATCCTGTGCCAGATCCATTTCAGGTTTTCTGGATCACCCATGTTCACTGAATAAAGTGACTTCTCCAGACTTGGAGAGCTTTAATAAATCAGACCCAATTTTCTGCCTACTCTCCTCCCACCTTTTGTCATGAAAGTCTAGTGCAGGGGTGTCAAACTCTGGCCCGTGGGCCAAATCTGACCCTCAAGGTCCTTTTTTTTGTCCCCCCAAAGAATTCCAAAAATTAACTACATCTGGCAGCCCGCCCGCATTACCACCTCACATCATCATTTTCAATACATGCAATACATAGACATTATTCCTGTACACCCATCATGTGATACAAAGCCTAGGCAATGATCACATGGTGCCCGACTACCAGGGGCATTGTGTGTTTCAATCCATTAGAGACTGCATAGTGTAATATTTAGTGTCAGACAAACCTGTGATGTGAGAGGATGAACAACACACAGCCTGTATAGATAGAAATTAGCCTTTTCAACCCTAAAGTGTGTGTAGAGGGGTTTGTTTTTGTTAGTTATAGATGAAGTAGTAAACTTCCTCAATTTTCTCAATACATTTCAAGTTTGGCCCTGACTTGGACTAAGTTTTTAATTTCGGTCCTCTGTGTATTTGAGTTTGACACCCGTGGTCTAGTGCATTAGAGTCTGAACTGCTTAACGTTCTGGCCCTCTCTATCCCAGTGTACAAGGTTAGGTGTTGTGGTAAGTGTATACAAAGTTGCATGTTATTATTTTTAATGAATATGCAATTGTCACTTGTTTCTACTTCAGCTTCAGCTTTAATAGTATACAGTGAAAAGCAATAATGCACAAATCCTTCATCCATAAGCAGTCTGTCATTAAACCTCGGTGCTGAAATCAGGTATATTATAATTTGCTATTTGATACTCTTCACCATTTACGTACTCCAAAGTACACATAAAGCCCATATAACCACAGAATGTGCAGGCGTGCAGCAAAACCTCCCAATGACAGACTGGGATCAAGGACCTCCATGTATAATTCTTTACAGCCTCAAAAATATATTTACTTTGTGGGTTGAAAAAGCCACAGTTGTTTTATCTTTACCTCTGTAGAAATGTTGAAAAGCCCTGCAATTTTAGTAAAGGAAAGTGCTTGGAACCAGTGGAGTATACTTTGCAGTTTGGGTCTCCTTTCTTGGGGTCTATAATCCCCTAAGCCGAGGTAGACTACTGATAGTCACAATTAAAATAGCATCTTAAGTTTCCATCTTTTTTAGAAACACTACAGTATTATTCCTTTGCAAGTATGAAACCTTCATTTAGACATTGCAATTCCTAAAGCACAACTAAACTCTCATGTGTGGGTGAGCTTTTGCCATAATTGTAAAGTATGCACAGCATACGTGCCAACTATTGCATACCTTTTTCTAAGCACCCTGCAGCCGTAATGGGTGGGGAACCTGCCACACTGCTTCACCCAAGGCCATCATTTTGTCCCCTATCGTGTCCATAACGATCTTCTCCGCCTATTGGGAAGTCATTAATGATGTAACTTTTGCACATGCCAGATAATATCAACTTTAAAAAGACCTTGACTTCAGACTAATGACTTCAACAACACCTGCCATGAGTTAATTTAATATGTATTAAGCATGTCTTGTATGTAAAAGCCTCTCTTGTGAGGACTGAAAAAAGGTTACTGCTGGGTGCCTGTATGTTGGATGTGATATAAGCAGGCTTAGCAGATTCACAGCTGTTTGTGCCGTAACACCATTGCTGTATATGAATCCTTGCTTTCAAAGACTGGTATTGCCCTTTGCTACATAACAATGTTATGTAGGAAAGAGAATTAAGTATTTTCTAGCAAATTAACATTAATTTAACATTTTTTTTAAAGAAAAAACGCTACAAATAAGCACTCTGGCCTTTGCGGCGCTAGGTCCCAGGTTTGAATCTCTGCCAGGACAATATCTGCATGGAGTTTGCAGGTTCTCCCTGTGTTTGTGTGGGTTTCCTACCTCATTCCAAAAACATGCAGTTAGGTTAATTGGGCTCCTCCCAAAATTGAACTTAGACTGTATATAAGACATATGACTATTGTAGGGTGTGACTATGGACTTTGTATAGCGCTGCGTAATATGATGGCGCTGTGTAATAATGTGTAATAAAAATGCTGCCACAGGAACCAGTTAGGTACAAAAGTATTAATTAGACCATTGGACCATTTTGACAGTTCCTTACTATTCATGTGATGAAGCAATAAACCTGGAATCTTTATTAAAAAAGAAAAGGGTACTCAAATAAAAAGCACCTAACACATGGTGGCTATATGAAATGAAAGGAGTCATTAGACAGCTGGGCTCCAAAACAATCGTAAAATATTGAGTTACTTTTGCAAATATTTCCTAGTATTTCCTGTGTGCAGTATCTTGATATCGATGCTCGTTATAAAAACCTTTCCTGTTGACAGTAATTTGTCAGACTTGTAGATCACAAGGCCACCTATAAATTCCATAACCAATGTGTTTATGTTTGTTCCTTTATTTAGATAGCTGACTATATGAATGGTCTGCGTGTGTGACTTTTATAGCTGTGGAAAGGGCTTGATAGATTTAACACTACTGTCAAAAATAAAAAATGGGTTCCTGTTATGTAATTTGTTTTCATACTTCTTACAAGTGGACATGCATAGTATATTATTATTATTTAAAATAATAATAATAATACCAATAACAATAATATTAAACAGGATTTATATAGCGCCAACATATTATGCAGCGCTGTACATTAAATAGGGGTTGCAGATGACAGACAGATTCAGACAGTGACACAGGAGGAGGGGGGGACCCTGCCCCGAAGAGCTTACAATCTAGGATGCGGGGGAAGTATCACACAATAGGAAGGGAGTATAGTAAATAGTTTATATTTTTTAATTTAATTTTAAAGCTTTATTGAGCTTTATTGAGCCTATTGAGTACAAATTCTTAAACATAACTAGCACTGCAGCTAAAATGTGCATATGTAACTTTATTTTGATGGTCTGAAGTTGAGGAAAAGGCCAGGCAAAATCTCTCCAATGTTCCTGATATCAAAAGCAGAAACAAAAGATCTTCTTTCATTTATTTATGGAAGAAAGTTATATTAGTAAGTGTTTTGCAAATTTCCTTCCTTCGCAAATCAACCAGGGATAATTTGTATGAATAGACATTGCATATGTTCTGGTTGTGTTGTATGCAGACAGAAGAATAAATATTATGAGCCAGATATTATTATTTGTAAGAAGTTATTTTCTCGGCTGTTTGCCATTATACACATCGCCCTCCTCTGTGCACTGTCATCACAGATAATGGAAAAACAGGAAGAAGCTGTAAGGTGAAAATATGAGAAGCATTTGATCATGATAGCAAACACAGACAGATGATATTTAAATCTAGTGGATTAGATTTCCATCACTTGTTTTCAGCATTATTGGCAGTATTCATATGGCTCACCACCACTAAGGACTAAAACCACACAAGGCGTAATTTATGAAATCAATTAGATGGTAAACGTGTTTCTTATTGTATTATTTTGTGTTACGTAGTGTTATAAATTCTCAGAAGTGCTG
The DNA here is from genome assembly GCF_032062135.1 of Pyxicephalus adspersus. NCBI lineage: Eukaryota > Metazoa > Chordata > Amphibia > Anura > Pyxicephalidae > Pyxicephalus > Pyxicephalus adspersus. The sequence goes on along the minus strand of NC_092863.1, from coordinate 53,617,845 downwards.
CTTCTGGTTTTTGCTTTTTTTTACAGGAATATTTATGTCTGCAGAAGGCTGCAGCTTCCTGATTTATGTTGTTATTGTTATGGTGCTAGTGACAGAATGACTCCTGTTGTCAGTGATGTCTGGCTGAACCTCCTGACCAACACATGATTGCTCATTGCAGAAAAGAATAGGACAGCTGTGGAAGATGCATTGTAGGGATGCTTATCATGACTAGACCTAGCCATATAGGTAAAGGTCAGGCCATCCATCACAGCTCAGACTTTAACCCATGTTTTAAACAGCAACTATAGGCAGAAAAGGAAGCACATCAGTGAACTGCTAATGCTATGGAGGAGGCATTGAACCTACACAGAACATATGATTTACAATAATCTGAGTTCTTTATAATATATAGCTTGCTTTATATTGCATGAGGCTATAAATTGTATATATATGAGTCTATGTGAAATTGAACCCTCTCGCCAGATAACTGTGCCATGCAGGCAGCCTACCGTGGACAAAAATGTATATTCATATGTGCCAGGAGTTGATGTTCCCAGGTCTCCAGCAGCAGGGATTTTTTGACCTTTGGACACAGCAACTAAAATTAAAATTAAAATGTTTTTGTGTTCACCAAATGCCTTTACAAATCCAATTCTTACCTTGGTAAAGTAGTGGCAACATCATCACTGTGCTACACTTACACTGTACAGAGAGCAAGGTTGTGGAAGGGACCCAGCAGACCCATCCACAACTTAAGCTGCGTACACATTTCCAATAATTATCGTTGGAAACGAACAACGAATGACCGAAAAATCGTTCACAAAAAAGGTGACTACCGGCTGATCAACGACACCGACGAACGAGGATTGTCATTGGAAATGAACGAGCATGTTTATGCAATACACTTTCTCCTTTACATGTCACTCCCTGCATCATTCAAACAATTGTATGTAGCGCTGGTACACTATTGGTGGATTATATTTGAATGATAATATTGTTACAGCATGTACAGAATTGTGCACAATACGATCGTTCAAATATAATCGTGCATAATCGTTGATTGGTCATAATCGTTCGTTTTCTAGCGATAAATATTGGAAGTGGGTACCTAGCTTACCAGAAAACTACAGATCAGTCATTCTGACAAGGGTGCAACTTACCTTTAATACAATCATTTAGAGTAGCATAATTCTAATCTACACAAGCTATCAACATCATTAGAGTAAAACCACTGCAAGATACTACCTGATGTGACGCTTGGTGGCTGGAAAATGTAGTTTTGATAAAAATCATTAATATTATTTTATACTTAAATAAAGCCGCTTTGCATTAAGAATCCTTCTGAACCCACTCCTTTAGTTGGTCCTTGTGATACCTAAAGGTCTGAAGGACATATGTACAGTTCTGATATCCAGCCCAATTAAAGAAGCATCAAAAGCAGGCCAACACTTTCATTTCCACTGCAAGTCTCATACTTTGCTAACTGTGAGTCACACAGACACTGGGTAAACAGAAGAAACAGAAATGCTAACAATCATTCTGTCTATGTAAATTTAATCCATGGCTATCACAACTGTCTATACAGTAAAAGAGTGGAAGCACTATAAGAAGGATCATCTTTCTGTGTCAATCACTCTTCAAAGAGAAAGGCTACATTATGACAACTTCCTCTGTACTAGACCTCTTGGAGCCAACGATGTGTTTACTCTCTGAGCATGAAAGTGAAATGTGATATATATTGAGATGACAGAGTTAAATATATATACTGTAAATATATATATATATATATATATATATTGCTATACATGCTATATTATGAACTATATTATAAACATGTTTTGTTCCAAACTTAATCTAAATTTAGCTTAGCGGGGATATTAAAATTTACTACCCAAAACTAAGAATTTGCTTATGGAAAGTTGGAACAATACCACTTATAGGTTTAGGACTTAAAAGCACCATATAATACTCTTATTTAAGAAGTAGAACCATGTTTCTTGTATCAAAATCATTTAGACTTTGCATATGGGAAGAAATGGAAGGTGTTAGTAGCACTTTAAAGTTTATAAATTCGATACATCAAGTTAGTGTTAGTCAGTTACCCCGCCAGACATATGAAGGTTAAATTAGACTGATATTAGACTGGCTGCACTAAGCATTGTAGTAATATCCATCTGGCTTATAATAATGGACCTCATACTGTACAAGGGAATACTAGAACCTAATGCAAAGACAGTGAGTGTTCCCATGTCTGCATTATTTATTACAGATTTTGATATTTCAACCACTACAATATTAAATTAAGGTTGGGTTCAGACAGGCGGTTTGTGACAGTGGGACTGGTGCACATCACCTTCCCAAGGGCCTGGTTATGATTGTAATGAATTGAAGCATTTGAAATCCCTTTTTGTTTAGTCATTTGGTTGCAATGTGGTTTTTCAGACACTTTCTGCAGCACAATCAGCATCTCATACTGCTTGAATAGACTTCAGCCTTTTCAGCTATGCTTGTAATCAGCTGTCTAAAATACCATTAAACTCTCCTAGATGCTTAGCAGTTGAAAATGGATGCCCGGAAATGCTTAACCTTCTAGTTGACAAATGACCATTTGAACCTAATCTAAACAATGACCCTTTATTTCTACAAGGAGTTATTTGGAATAATAATAAGCTTCTCCAGTTAAGTAATTTAAAGAGCATGCCGCATTAAGCCACTATATCCCTTCTGGTCTCAGTTCACACTAATCACAATAGTACAAGATTATTTCTGGTAATCTGTTATGGATTAATACACTTAAAAGATCATCATTGCTCTTTGCCATGCTTTACAAATGAAGCCTTGTTTTGATGATGATTCAAGTTTGAACTATAGTTTAAATGACATTTCCTCATAATATAAAGCAATGACTGCCTGGAAGGTGACATCCACACCAATGATCATGTATTACAAGCTGGTTATAGAAAATTTAAACAATAGAACATTTTGAACATTGTGATCCAAAGTGATCACATTTCAGAAATAAATAAAAACCCATATCCTGTCCAGATATCCTATATAAAACATATTTTAGTTCATCCTGTGCCAAACAGGGCAGCCAACAAAGAGAAAACAAGGAAGTTCTTAAACATCGAATGTATGTTTCTGTACAAGCTCAACTACTTATGTCTATATTTATATTATTAGGAACTATCTTAAACAATCCAACATTTTCAGTTTGTTATTAGTATTTTTTAAGGTAAACCGTAAAAAAATGTAAAATGTTGTTCAGTAATCAAAGTGATCCAGACCGTCTACTGGGCAACATAGCCCGTTCTTTAACTTCCACTGCACAGTACAATTTGGGGCTCCACATTTCCTCAATAAAGTAGCAACAGCACAATAAAAGCAAAGACTGACCCCTAGTATTCTACCTCCTTCGCTAGCCCCCATGTGCCACTCTTAACAAAGATTTATACTAGTTGCATTTAGGGCCTCATGGCATAGTTTATATTAACTCCGTATAAATAGAGTCAACCAATTTTATTCAATACAATTACATATATATAAATGAACTGATGTATAGTATATTTATTATTTGCCTGGGATTCAGCTAGTACAAACACAGGGGAAATGCATATTAATGCTTAGTATTGATCCATCTGATAGTATGCTTGCCTAACACTTTCTGACCAGGGCAATGACTGGATATTTGTCCCCAGACCAACAGTGATAAAATATATATTGTGGTGATTGGAGATACCATTCAAACATCTGCAGTCAGTGGTGTTAGCTGGGCATTACATTTAGTAACTACCTTATTGAGATCTGAATTTATAGAATCTGGCAAATTAAGTCTGCCATCTCCAACTTCCTTGAGGCTCATAGATATCCTCTATGGGAATCCAAGCATATGCAAGGAGAGGTGATGGTTGAGAATGTGAGAAAATGGCAATGAAGCTGAGATTCATTCTAGATTCGCTGGATTACCCAGGCTCACTGTTGAAAATGTATCCTCTCCAGCCTTGGAGAGCTTTATTAGATCGGGACCACTGTCTCACAATTAGCTATGATCTTAGAACACCTGCCCTGTTTTCAATAATCACTGTGGCATCATGGGTGGCATACTTTGCATGGTATGTTTATTCCAGAGAAAATCTTCTATACCACCAAAGAGAGTGGCTGTGTTTAACTTCCAGGAAAAAAATACCCAGTTTCTCCTTTGTTCACGTCTCCTTTGTATTATATAAATATGCATTTCTACATTTTTACAAGTTTTCTGATGTGTTCACTGGTTCTAGGTCAGCAGCTCATATGGCTCTATTGATAAAAAAGGGAATCAGACATTCCATTACCTCCTGGGAATCTTCCAGGTCCATGTGTTTCAATAACAGTTATTTATTCCCACAAAGCAATATTTGAGGGAATGTCACATTTCCTGTTTTATAAATAGAGCCCATAGAGTGTGTTGGAGCATAACATTCAGGCACCTAGCAGTTTTATATAGGCCACTATATACCTCTTATGGTACATCTAAATAAATATCAATCAGTAAACTAACTACAATAAGCTGGTCACAAAAGAGTTGTATTACTACCAAAAAAAAAAGAAAAAACAAATAGGTACGAATATATAAGTACATGTTAAAATAAAATTGTACATTTGTCTATAATCCTACATACCTAAAACAACATTGAGCATAATACAAACTTAAACATTGAACATTAATTCAAGCAAACACTAAATAATGGCTGGAAAAAGGTCCAATCCACTTAACATTTCGGTGTTAATATATTCCTGTTCTCAAGGAGCACCTTCTCTTTGTACCTTTGTATGTATTTGCTGCCATTTTACATGTATATTTCCACTTATTTTAGTTTTATACTAATAAAATCTTTTTGCATTTAACTAGCTAGCAGATTCATATTTATTCGGATGTACTGTGTAACTAGCATGGTGGGAATTGGCCTTATGGATATTTGAGCACCCCTTTTTCTGCCCAGTTCTTTTGACTAAGGTTTGTGCTCTGTATTGTGGGAGACATTCATAAACTATTGTGCATATTCCTGTTATCACACATACTTTGACAGGCAATTAGTAATATGATTCCATGGCCACTGTCTATTTAATAGTGTTTTGCTGTGTAGATTAATGAATGCTGTCTCTGATTGGTCCCTTTGGGCAAAACACAAAGAACAAGCTATGGAGCATAAAGGATAAATATGCGTGTGAAAATGAAAAATAGAGCTACAGCCACATTGTTTAGGATTACATTCCACTTTCAGAAATACAAATTGCTTGGCTAATGTGCTATGTGAATATCTAAAGAAAATTATAGATGATAAAAAGAGTAATTAAAAAAAGTAAATTGATTTAAAATAAAAAAAGCATTGAATATCACCACCACAGTAAAACTAAATGCATTTACCTACCAGGTATGCTCTTACTATAGGCTTAATTTATTAAAACTGTCAAAGACTGGAGAAGATTGATTATCGTGGGACAACCTGGGTGATAAAGCAAACCTGGATCACGGATTTCTTAAAATCTTTTGCCATTATTTGGCAAATGTTTCCAACCCTGGACCAGATCCATCCATTCCAGGTTTGCTGGATCATCCAAGTTCTCTCATGACAGCCTTGGAAAGTTTTAACAAATCAGCCCCATTATGTGTATTTATCACCTCTTCTACACAACAGGCTCACAGGTCATTACCTGTGAGGGCATTACATTACATGTTCTAGTACATTATGAGTACTGAGATGTGCCCATAATGGAACACATTTACCAGCATAAACAGCAAGTTGTTTTCAGAGGGTTGACATTTTATTAGAATTGTGTTAGGGTTGTGGTAAGGCCATTTAGACAAATGCTTTGTTAGGTTTTCCAAACAAGAATGGTTGTACCAGTTCACAAATTTGAAATTTGGTGATCATGAAATTCCCTGTTGCTTACCTAATTTTCAGATTCATCTACTGCAGGTTCCTTGCTGTGTTTTCCATTCAGGAAGCCTGAGGCATCAATGAGTAGGTAATGAGGATAGTATACTGGCCTTATATTTGTGTTTAGAACTGGTAATGAAGGAGAAAGTAATACAGAAAGCTATAAAACTTATACCTTAATTAAGTAAATTGAGTGGACTTTGTGTCTTTAACATGGCTGCAGTTAATTATTTCTAGCACAAGCAGTCAACTGTTAGGTTTCTGTTACCTGGAACTGCTCGGTATTGATGGCAGCAGGATTGTCGGAGCAGAATGTTTGCCCAGAGCTATAATAAAGGTACATGAAAGGTCTGAACATTGTAAGCCCAGAGCTATAGGAAAGCAGCTTCAGGCATAAACAGGCTTAACTAAATTTGTTATTGCAAGAGATGTAAAAAAATCACATACACATATCCATTCTGTATACTTCATATTCCACTTTAGTCTGTGTAGAGCTGATGTTATACAAATGCAAACTATTCATCCTTGGTACACGTGCAGTAGATACAGCAAAATATTAATTTGATACCACAGGAATTGTTTTCTAATCCAACACTAATGGCATTGTTCAAACATTGCTTACTTAGCAATATTTGCATGGGCAGGGTGGTTAAAGCTGCCACACATCTACTATTCCAAGGTAAATAAAGCAAGCAGGAGACCTCTTAGTGCTTCTATTGACATCGACTTCCACTGCCTGATACATGTTATGGCTATAAGAACACAACAATAGCTGTTATGACTGAGGCGGGGTTCTTTTTCTTTCCAAGATAAAGTCTTTTATTTAACCCTTTTCACAAGAGAGTGAATAAAGAGAAATTGATGGACAGGCTGACATAAGCCAAAGGGAAAATCTAATGAAGTTATTTTTTTTGCTTTAACAAATATATCTTCAGTGACACATTTCATGCATATTTATAGCACAGAAAATACACCTATATCTATGTGTTGGAGCTTGCCTGTTTTTAGGTACCATGGATATTTTTTTTTCAAGCTGTTCCTCTATTTTCAGCTGGTGATTCTGCTAGACCTTCATGGACTATAGTGACAACATTTACTCACTGCACTGTATCTATAGAGTGTTGTCACTATAACAAAAGGAAGTATTTTATGACTACAGAACATCTCCCCCTCCCCTCCTTTACAGTGCCTGTGGTGCATATACAGTATAGGATAAATATACCTCAGGTCCCTTTCCTCCAAATCTAGGATGCCAAGAATGGAGCTGGGTGTAGGGATTATGTAACAAAAAACACATGCAGAGGGGGTAATTCAACAGCACAAGAAGAAAGAAGTAAAAGATGAAGTAACAAGGAATAGTGTTTTCAAGGGACAGCTCCATGTCAGCAGTGGAGGAATGAAAACACAGTTAAGTCGGCCATATTGTGTAAGTATGCTTTGGGACTCTCATTTTCTTTGACCCCCACCCCTCATGATGGGTGCCTACATTCTAACGCTTTTATATGACAAAAGAGTGAGTGAGAGTCAAATGCTCCCCATTCCCGAAATACAAGGTACAGAGAAAGCTTGGAGTATAGATATGAATATTTATATAATTAAAGCTGTCACCAGCTATGCTCTACACACCAGTACTTATAAAACATATGGTGTGTAAAGACAACATTAACACTTTGCAAACTATAACTAAAAATAATTGCTTTCCCAAAATGTCGAACTGAATTAAGGTTAAAAAATGATAGACCAGGGGCCCATTTATGCAAGTGTGTAAAACCACAGGGTTGCCCACAGAAGGCACTCCAATTTTTCATTTCATTTGCAGATCTTTATTAAAAAAATTAGAAATTATGTTGGGTAATATAAGCAATTTATAAAATGATTCTGTTCCTCTGATAAATGAAATGTCCATTGTTCTGTTATATTCACCCCCTCTATATTGTTCCTGTCATGAAAAAAATAGGCAGGAGGAACCAAATGTTAAAATTTCGAGGTGTATTGCTGATTTCAGGAGAAATGTGACACCTCACAAGAGCTACAGTTCCATTCTGGTTGGAAAGTGAATTTACAGTGCCAAGAAGTTTGCTTTCTTGGCTGTCACCGCCAGACCTATTGCCCATTTTAACTAAAAGAGAAAAAAAATCCTGGCAGTTTCACATGCCATAAACTCTGCTGATTTTACATTGGGAATAACAATATGCAAATGTGAAGTGAAAGTTTTTACACAGAGTTTCTTTTGGCCACACAAAACACTTCTTTTCTTCAACAGATTGAGTAGTGTAAATTTTAATATGCATACTTATGAGCTCAGAAGGGTCTGCAATGAATTCTACACAGGCAAATAACAATTTTACAGTCTATAGTCACACAGTGTGCTGATATCGCCTGTGATATAATTGTAGTAATGGTAGGAAAGCCAGAGATATGGGGTGCTGTGTGAAGGCCTGCAGGTTCTTGCTGCTGTATTTCCTTCAGTGAATTAAGGCATCTTTAAATACATGGAAATAACAGAATTTTTACTAAATGGTTGCAAGCAACAACATAGCAAATGTAAGGATATAAAATATTGTCTCTATGTATATGGTATATTGTAACTATGTATATAGGGTTTTCAACCTATGTAACTTTCTTTGTAATTACAAATTTATGATTAGTTTCCAAATGTCATTATTTTAAGCAGAGAACAATAGACCTAATGCAAAGTGCATTCATTTCAGCACCCAGTCAGCAATAATTCCCCTCTGTTGTAAATTCTCATTAATTATAAAATGAAAAAAGGAGTTCTTATTGGTGTCTATAGGATACCATTTATGTAACAAACTTAAGGTATTTCTCCAGTCATTATAGCCCAAGGTGTGGTTACACATATTGTTGCAGCACATCTCTCTTTGACAAACAGCGCTAGCGGCATTTCCTTCCATGTAAGCCAAGTCAACATGAAACACTGCCTTCATTTGTATGGATGTTTTGCAAGATAGGCTGGAGGCCATTGATGTGTGCTGGTTCAAGAACATTGAAATGCTAAAACATGTCAGCCTGGTTCTAATTTCTGAACTGTGTAGACGTGGGAAATGTCTGGACTCGAGGCTTTTTTCCAACCGCAAGGAACAAGAAGCTCAACATTTTTGTTTCCTTGGAGTTATACTTACAGCACAATGTATTGTATTAATAGTGATACAGTTTATAAAAAAATGTACACCTCAATACTTGCAGGTACTTTGTAAAAATGAACACTTTAAAGGTAAACGTCCCTTAAGGAAAGGAGGATTCTTGAAGTGTTGAATTAAGCTGCCACTACCAGAAGGTACTGGATTCTGGGCAAAAAAAAACATGCCAGCTGGTATAAACCCTTCCATTCCTAGTATTTAATATGCCTCAGATAGTTAGGTTCTTACAAAATAATCGTTTTCTTTATCATCTATTGAGGGATACAAGATTGTTAAACTGTTGGGACATTTAAAACCAGTACACAAAACGGTGAGCACACAAACTGGACCAGAAGATTTTTCTAGTCAAAACCCCAGGATGGACACCAGACAAGAGGACCAGATTACCAAATAAAAATAAGAAGAAACTAAACCTCAGTGGGATATATGAGGGCTCATCAAATAGAGCAGCTAAAGGGAGGGACCCTCAGTTACTGGATTACTAACAGGAAAGACAACCAATACCCAACAGGTGGACAACTGTGTTCAAACAAACCTACAAAATGACTCAACAGTAATCCCATAACGAGGAACAACAACAAAAGGCGAAGGGATCTTCCCTGAATCTTCTCTGACCTGATCCAGGCCCGTTACAAAGGAAACTGTGTACAAAAATTACCAACAGCTTTACAAAACACTTCCCCATTAATCCTCAAGTCACAAAATAGTAAAATATTATGCTGAGTCCTGTGGATGACATTTACATTTTCTGTTTGAACTGTAAAAACAGTAACCTTGTGCCAATCCCTAACTGCGCAAACCTGATTTGATCATATCCTAATGTTGCTCTAATGACTTAGATAAACAGATCACTTTTTATGTCCGTCATGGTAAAACGCCAGGGGGAAAAAAACACTTGTAAATTAAAAGGCAAATTTTACCTTTGAGCTTTACAATTTAATTATCTTGTGCTTATTTCATATCTTCTCAATCAGAAGAATTTTCCTTTTTATATTTCAAGGTGAACTTTTGAATTCCATAAATAAGGAGAAAAGCTGTTTAAAGCAAAAGAAACCTCTGTGCCCCACCTCCCCAAAAAAAGAATATGTTAGGGTAGATTTAGAGAATTCAGAAATCAACCCATCTGAAAACTGATAAAAAAGGCTCTGAGCATGAGAAAAAGAAAAAGGGAAGAGTCCAAGCTTGAAGTCAAGCAAATTATTACTCTGCACTGAACATTTGTATCTGAATCTGTCTTCATATTTGCCTCCTGAAACCTTTCTGCTCAGCAGCATTGGGAGAGGCAGCAATCTAAGATAATACAACCAGGAGTTGCAAACTAGAAATTACCTAATGTCCCCACAAGTGCAAGGATCCAGGTTCTTCACCCTACCTGCCAAAGATTCACCTGCACCTGAAGAGCTGCCCTTTATGCAGGCTGCACAGGGAGAATTTCTCTCTCTATTTATATATATATATATATATATATATATATATATATATATATATATAATGCAGTGCTGTGTGTATAATTGTGTATAATGGGCAGATTGTGTTTACAAATGTCTTCCAGTGCTGTGTGTATGTTTTGTATTTATTGTATTGATTGGGCCTGATTTAATAAAGGTCTCCAAGACGTTAGACTATCATGGTGAGAACCTGGGTGATCCAGCAAACCTTGAAAGGATTTCTTATTTGCTATGGGATTTCATTTACTATTAGTTGGTAAATGTGTTCAATCCTGGATCAGATTTCAGGTCCTTTCCTCTCCATTCCAGGTTTGCCAGATCACCAAGGTCTCAGAGAATTAGGCCCATTGTGTTTAAAAATGTCTTGCATGTTGCTGTGTGTATGTTTTGTGTGTGATGTGCCACTTGCTTGCATGTTTGCGTGTGCATTGCAGGTTCACTCCCACTAACGCAAGAGCATTTTTTACTTTTCTTCTTCTTTTTTTCCCACAACATCACAAGAACTTTTTTTTGTATTTCCAATGATGATGGGGTATTTTTACTCCTATTGACCATGTCATTTATTATTCTCCACTGACCACAGATGCTGGGCCATTGTTTTCTCTCCCGCTGACCAATCACAAAGGGACATTTTATACTCCCACTGGTCACTGACGCAGGGCACAAGTGTATGACATTTCATGCTAAATCACTTTGGTGGCTTTGAATATAAGATGTGAAATTTCTGCAACTTGTTAACAGGTTGGGAGGATAATAAGGATGTCTCCATGTTACCTTCAATCAGTGCAGTTCTAGATGTAGAGCTTTTGGCAGATAAATTTGTCTTCTCACTAATGTCATGATCATCTTTACTTTAGAGCATAGTAGAGATTATAATAATAAATATAAAATGATGTTTACTGGCTAGGTCACCATTTGCTCACGGGTAAAATATTACTAGTAAAAACTAAAGTGCAGTTATGCAGATGAACGTGTAGCTAGTGGTAGTGGCTAGTGGAGGAACCATATACCAGCCCATTGCACTCTTGTTTGTCTATTGTCTATCTAAAGTTCCTAGAACATATCTGTTAGTGAAGCTGGAATATCCTGCTTGCTGTGTCTTGCATACAGAAAGCCTGATGTAAAAAACAAAAATTCTAAAACAAAGCAAAATCTCGCTTACATCCTTCCATCCTGCCTTGGAAGTCTGAATTTTAATAATATAATAATTCTTAATATTAGTAAACGGGTTTTATGTAGTGACAACATATTACGCAGCGCTGTACAATAAATACAAATAATACAAATAAATACAAACAAATACAGACAGTGACACAGGAGGAGAGGACCCTGCCCCGAAGAGCTTACAATCTAGGAGGTTGGTTGTTTGATAATATAGTAGTAGATCAATGAAATTTCACAACACTGTCTGCTCTCTTGATCTTTTGAACGATTGGTTTACAAATTCTTCGATTTACAAAACAACATTGCACTGTGACAGCAGAAGCCAGCAAGTTTGTTTGCAAAGTTAAAGTGATCATTCTGATTAGGATTGGCTGTCAAGGTGACCACATGATCATGAATCATGCTGTTTGGTCACCAGTCATCAATGTTGCCTTGATTTTGTCTTTATTTAGTTAAAAAACCATTCATTTTGTTACTAAGCCTGATTAACTGTTAGTCCAAGAAACACTGAGAGTCCTCCCTGAGATTTTTTAGCTGCTGATAGTTCAGACCAGAATTTAGAAACAAATTTAGGAAAAACATAATGGTCACAGAAGAGATTTTTCTGTCAAATAAAGGTATATACAAACATTGGGCTATGATGTGGTATCTGCTTTTTGGCAAGCAGGATCACTTTAGAAAAAAACTGTGTTATATCCTAATAGCCATAGCTATTTCATTTTTGTAGATATACCAAATAATTTTAATCCTAATTAAAATATAAGCATATAGTTTTGATTGTACAAGCAACTAGTCATAGTGGTTGAACTTGATGCCTTCAAATCAACAAAAAAAGGCTTTCAAAAACCATACAAAGGAAATAAAGAGAGTTGGTAAAGTTTAAAAGGTCTTTGGGGAACAATGTGGCAAACAATGGTATTATCAACATCTGCCTAATAGAACATGGGGGTCCTGCCTATAGCAGCCAATCAGTTAATGCCCTTTAATTTCTACATTCACTGTAGAAACCTGTTCATCACAGGGACTTTTCATTTTTTTATGGTTATAAAGTTTTCTGCTAAAATTCACCTTTTTTGAGGCAGTCATAAATTCTTCCATTACTCCTCCATGTTTTATTATCTGGACCAACTATGTCCATAGGGTTTTATATCTGGGATATCCCTATTTCCCTGGTGGTTGAACTTGATGGACTTATGTCTTTTTTCAACCTAACCTACTATGTACTATGCTATCAGTCATTTTCTAATTAAGAAAAATTGAAAAAGTGTGCTAACCTAAAACACCATTACAGAAGACGTATATAATATATTATATATGGTTTCAGCAAAAGTATAAATGTAAGGTAACCCAAGGCTTGAGCAGTTAAAAATAGGTAAAAACCATTGTCCCCACAGTGAGTATCAAGCATGATTGTGTTAGTTTAGTTATGTTATAAATCTTTTGGCAGTCATTTTGGCTGCAGGAAAACAGACTATAACTCAATCTGTCACTCTGAAATAAGATGTTAGCTTGGAATTTTGCTCACAGTTATTTAGAGCAGCGTCTGTCATTAAACTAAGCTGCTACTGCTTGCCTTCAACCTGGAAAGATTTAACCCATGCAGATGCAGAGGTATTTATATTATCATTAATTAGCAATGCATGGTGCATTTTTAATCCATTGAAATTAAATTTTTCATGTATTAAAAGACAACATTAAAGAAACCTTGTGCTTGAGAATCCAGTCTGTCATTGTGGACCTCACCTTATGGAGGTCCCCTACTATTGTGTCCTCTTAAGCTACGTACACACGTCCAATAGTTCTTGCCCGATAATCGTCTCAGGGCCAGAATCGGGCGAGAATCTGGCGTGTGTACAGCGCCTGTCGTCCATCGTCGGAAACGACCGTCCTGGCGGATCCACAGACAATGGACGATCGTAATGTAAGGGAAGGGGCAGAACGCACAGCAGGGTGCCGCTCTGTCGTTCTCCCCCTCTCCATAGAGCAGAACATTGCTGTATGTACAGCACTCGTTCACGCATCTTTCAGTATTTTGTCATTGAAAAGGATTGTGAAAGAGCAACGACAATAATTGCAGGTGTGTATGTGGCTTTAGATTGTAAGCTCTTTCGGGCAGGATCATCTCCTTCTCCTGCATCTCTGTTTGTATCTGTCTGTCATTTGCAACCCCTATTTAGTGTACAGCGCTGTGTAATATGTTGATGCTCAGGGTTCTCCCCAGGCACTTTTAGCTGGGCGCACCACCTGGCACTTTTAGCTGGGCGCACCACCTGGCACTTTTCAGCACCCACCCGGCTGTTTTTGGGTGGTTACCAAAGAGTTTGGGGCTGCCACCCACCTGAAATTTCTTCCCACCCGGCTTAAAAAAAATTCTGGGTTGAGCACTGACGCAATATAAATACATTTTACCAATAATAATAATATTAGAAATACTGATTCCCATATGTCATATTGATATCATGGCTTTAGTACATGCTCAGTTTCTTATCTAGAACAAGAAAGCTGATTAAGAAATGTAATTTTTCTGCTCTTTATGTTCTGGATATGTCTCTCAGAAAGTACTAAATCCAAAATCATTCAGCCCAGGAGTATAAAATGTACTTTAAAGGATGCAGCTAGAGAAGTGTGGATTAGATCAAAACAACCTACCATTTCCTTATTATTTCATTTGCCTGAATATTTGCATGCAGAGCTACAGGACCGTGTAATTGGAGGCAAATGTGATGCATAAATTATATGGTTCGCAGCCAATGTACTGATTGTCACCTCTTACTAAAGTATAACTGAATGAAACCTAGTTTTAGTACATTTCTATGCTGACACATCACTTATATAAATGTGTTCTCCTCTGCAGATCCCATACCTCCTTCTCAACAACTCTGTGCCAGAAACACGGCCAAGGATGCAACCAGTTGTGTTTGGAGAAAGTATTGAAGTGAATCCTGAGCCAATGCAAGAAATCAGGTAAATCAGACGTGCATGTTGTCTCTCTTTGTAAACTGGTAATCCTTGCTGCAAGAGAGTAAGGTATTAAGATGCTGTAGGTTAGTGTTCACAATAGCACATTTCTTGTGGGTTACAGTAAGGTAATATATACCTGTATATATTAAATCAGGTGACAGTATTATCATGTTAAATAAGAATGAAACATACTTAGGCATGGGAATATAGAAGCACTATTAACTAGTCCAGGTCTGGAATACCCCCTTCGTCACCTGTTAGCTGTCCTGATCCAATCAAATAGGGTTTTAAAATAAAATGCTGAATGCTTAAGAAAAGTAAATAATCCATTCTAAAGGCAAAAGAGGTCATGCTTTTTTTAGACCAAAACTGATGATGTTTTGAACTACTGATTCTGATGGCCATGTGTTACAAAGCTTGGTAACTGTAACAAAAGTGGCACTCCAAGGTTAGGAAGGGGGTAGCCTCCATGGGGTACTTACCCATAGAGGATGCTACATGAATGTTATTGCAATAAAAATTAAATTATATCAATTATTGAATTTTATTACACACCCTGTCCCTGCCAGACTCAATGTGCTGCTCACAAGTTATGTTGCATGCAAAGAGAATACTCCAATGATATAAGGCTACAGCTTTACCAAACTGAAATTAGATCTGTCATTAAATGCAAGATGGTGTCCCAAACTTGCTGCCATCCTTCATGTAAGGTGACAAAAATGTGCCAGGTGTGAATATCAAGTAGAAGTCCATATATGAATACTTATCTAATCCTAAAGAAGGCTAATTGTTCGCATAAAATCTGATCTTTGGGTGTCTGTATTTTAATCACACACCTAAATCATGCATGCAGAAAAATGTAAATAATTTGACAACTATTCTGGATCAGAGATTTAGAAGGTATTAAAAGCAGAAAATCAGAATAACAACCAGGCACCCAGTATTTTTCAGAACCAAGTCAGAAATGACACACCTTCCACATAAATAGGGAACCTAATCCTTTATTCCTCATTCTTTATTTATAAGTTGTAAAAAAGATTCAGAGAGTGGCACTGCTTGTTAGGGACTTGAGCAGTTGAACCCCTTGAAGGAAATTGAATTGAAAGTATTAAGATAAAATGTCTCCCAGAAGCACTAGCTTGTTGCTTAGTTCAAGGCTGGAGAAAACATTAGAAAGACAGAAGAGGCTGGTAAAATGAGTGAAACTTTAATTATTTGACAAAATCAACATATTAAGGAAGTGTCTATGTTTAGAGATGGTCAATGAGATGCAAGAAATTTGACTTTTATGCACATTACATGCAAACTGTATGCAAACTGAACAGACTTGAAACTGAGGCAATCAAGTGCCGAGTATGTGTTAAATTTTGCATATCATGGACCATCTCTATCCATGTTACACATTTGGAAATGCAGCAGTATCAAAATTATTAAAAAAACCCATTACCAAAATGTTAACCTACTAACATTTTCATGGGAAAACTATTTAAAAGCTGATTATTATTCTGTAGTATTAAAGTTTACATGTCATATCAAACAAGATATAAAGCATAGTATATTACAAGTCATACTGTAGATAGATTTTTATATACTGAATGTGGCCAACCTTTTAAAATGTTGAATTCTAATAACTTTGGTTTTGTGAATGCCTTGATTACAACACATTTCTTGGTGAAACATGACTGTGGTATAGGCACATGATTTACCTTTCCTTGAACTTTATTTCCAGGTGTAATTCTGAGATCAAATATGATTCTGAGAAGCATTACCGAGATCATGTGTTCTATGCTCCCGTTCCAACCATCACTTCCTACAGTGAGACTATCATCTCTACTCCAAACTGCACATGGAGGAATTACAAATCTCAGCTGCTCTTTGAACCTCGCAACAAACCTTTAAGGTTTCAAAGCACAACCATCATCTTCCCTAAGCATGCCAAGAACATTTACAGAACAACACTCAACTACAATTGTGGGGGGGCCAAGAAATGGTTTGCCTCTAGCGTGCAACTGGAACTGTGCGAGGAAACAAGCCCATGTATAATATATACTGACACCCTATAAACTTGGCCAAGGACTATTCCCTCTTCACTGAAAAAACATGCTTACTGATGCACTTGGCTTATAAATATAATATGGTGGATCTGCAGCCTTAGGGGTTGGGATGCCCCAAAACTAACTTTATTAAAATTTGACTGTTCGTGATTGAAAGACTTGTACACTCTACTGGGATTTCCAGTGCTTTTATGTGAATATTGTATTTGTACACTATAATGTTTGGATTATTGTATGTTCTTTTGTACATACTTTTGTTTTTGTAAGTGGAAGAGTTTCAAGAGATTTCAATATCAAATTGTCGTAACTTTTTCCCAACTTGGCTAACGCTGTCCATGCACAATTCAATGTTCCTGTTCCCCAATTCCATCATCTTTTGAAATCACTGGCATAAAGTATACCTGTAATGAAATTGACACTGAAAGTAAGCACTTGGATAAGGTACAGGAGCAAAGTGGTGGAATTCTGCAAGACCCCAAGGTAGAGCACACACTGATTTGCAAAGCATTGATACATCCGGCTCCTGCTGAATCCCAGTTCTGTACATGGAACTACCAAACTATTTGGAGTTTCTGTATACAAGTGGTTGTTGTTGGGGTTGTGTTTACTATATACCTAGAGACTACAGACATTTTGCAGATACTGTGTTCTTCTGCACTAAATGCCAACTTTGTACTCTATACAAAATGTAGAATTTTAATGGAGTAGTCTTCTAAAGAAATATACTGGCTTGCAGGGATCTAGCAGGTAATCTGACATTCAGCCGACATTCTCTAGTGAAGAATCTTCCAGATCCCTAGGCTCTATTTTTAAACCAGTGAATTTGACATTCACAGAGGCTATCTGGTGGAGAATCAGTCACTGCCATTGAAAACAAATGTTGGTGGAAGGTTCTCTACAAGGGAATGTTTGGGTGAATGTCACATTCAAAGCTTTATAAGTACGTTTTTTAATGGCGTTGATTGATTCTACACCAGAAAATGATTGGTAAAGGTCAAATTCACTGCGTGATAAATAGGCTCTTAAGGGCTCTATTTATAAAGTATGAAGACTGACATTCCCTCAAACATTCCCTGGTGGAAAATAAATTACTGACATTGAAACACGTGGACCTAGAAAATTCTGCACCAGGGAATGTTTGAGGAAACGTTTCATTCTCTGCTTTATATATAGAGCCCTAGGCGTATGCACTGTCATTTTTATGATAGGTGCATTTTTAGCAAAATTATAACAAAAATCTGTATCATGAAAAAATAGTTTTTTCCAAACACAATACCAAGTGAAAAAATAATTAAGTAAACGGAAATGATTCACTGCAGAGAGAAAACAGGAATCTTTGGTCCAGAAGAGATTCAGATGAACTACCCCGGGCACACCAGTTGGTGCAGTGAGAGGGAAGCATTTTTGAATCAGGATAAAAACTGGGCTTCCCCAAGGCCATGGCTCCATTAGCTGTGATTGCTTCAGCTGCCATATTATTCATTAGACCAGGAAATCATGCAGCTAAAATAATTTGACTTGGAAGAAACAACTCTCCAGTGTTTGTCTGAAATTTGAAGAATTCCAAATAACAAAAGATCTTACTGCATATGCCTAAAAAAAAAAAAATAAAAAAAAAAAAGATTTAGTAAGTAATCAATCCTCTGCTATTAATGTCAGGTAAATTGTGAAAGGGTTAACCTACCTTAGAGTTGTTGGTAGCCAATCTACTGAACCAGCAGCGGGTCAAGGTAACACAAGAAAATTTGTTCCCCTATAAGAAAATACGGCTATTTTGTGTGTGTAATTATGTTACAGAAAAGCAGGTCGGGTGGTCAGCTCTTATAAGAGGGATCTGTGCAATTGGTGGTTTTGTTGTGTAACAACCACCAACATTTGTAAGAAAGATAAGTATGTTATGTCTAAACTAAAAATGGTTGCTGGAAGTTATTTACAACAGCTCCTTGCAGTTGTAACTTATTCCTATCTCAAGATTGGTTTGCATATGTTAATTATGTCTTCTGTTACAATCTTTATGCTAGAAAGTAAAAAAGAAAAAAAAAAGTATTTCTGAATGCGGGACTAAAAATTGTTAAATGCAAGGTTATCCTTGTGCCATAAATACAGCCGATGCCTATTTTATTAGGATTTTATGTTGGCGGCACCTTGAAAAATCCTGCTCCATCAGTTGATTGTCAGGGTTCTAAATTCTACATTAGCTTGTCCATCCCAATGTCAGTGTTTTTATATTATCTGATGTTATCTGAAATGTGTATCACCAAGACTGAGCACAGGCTCAATCAAGCCAGAGATTTATGTGACACCACTTCTAATGCATGTTTTGGGTAAATCTTATTACAGAATAATACACAAGGTATTTAGATTCTAAGAGAGTGAAGAAAATGTTTTTCTGAATATAAACGTAGGGGGATCATAAATGCAGCAGAAGGTGTATAATTGTTATCTCTCTTTATTACATCTTAGATTTTACTTGAGAGATTAATGACATTGATGGCAAGTTTTATTGAAATCTCTAATCTCTGGATAGTGTTTTTACCTAAAAACATGGGAAATAAATGTACACATTATCCTAGCACACATTTGTATCATAGGTGTATTCAGAACTTTTCATTTCAGTTGTCTCTATACTGATTGCAAGGTACGTGGAAGTAAAAGTTCATATGACTTAAACTCTTATGTAAGAAAAACACTGATGTCAGGCAAGTGGCCAGTGCCTATAATGAGGATATATGGCACTTTAGTTGGGTCTTTGATAAATATCCCAGCGTAGAAGTGTGGGATTAGGCACCATGTATAAAGTTACAGTTTGCTATTTTTCTTATATTGTGTGGAACAAATTTTAAAAAAGCATTTAATGTATAATGCAAATAAGTACTTATAGGATGTGGGGTAAATGTGATTAAAATGCATTTCTATTTTTGATATTAGGATACATTGCAAACAATTGGTATTCTGTGTTGTGTATTTTTGAAAGAATCAAAAGCATATTAAAGCTGTGATGTGGAAGCTTTATATAAAATCAGCTGCAACTTACAATGGCTTGTATCTTCTTTGTCTTATCATTCATTTATAAGAAATTCCATTTCACATACAGTCGGTTTGGATACATGTCTTTTTCTGCTCATAGAAGACTTAGGTTGGCCATAGATGGGATATCTGCCTGTCCTCAAATGACTGTAACTCAGCTCTTGGGCAGCAGTGAGTAGCGCACACCTCTTACTTTGATCCTTTCTGTTGCTCCTTATAAAGGATTGGGCCCACATGCAGGGAAATGTTACAACAGGTAACCAGTGCCTCCAGCAGTAAGGGGAGCTTGTTTTTGCCTTCAACAGTTCAGAGCTGGCACAATTATTAAGCGGCCTATGGCTAGTCATGGTGTTATTTAATAGTACCTGTTTTATGGAAAGAGAAACTCAAGATGGGGCATTTCCTGCATTTATGCATCAGGAGAATGCAGATGGATATATTTCTGTGTGCAGACTGTACTGTGTGTTTTGCACCCTAAAGCTATGAATTTATGTAGGTGCTTCACTTAGCCCTAGCTAAAGCTGCAACCCAAGCATAGTTTACTAAAATAATTCTCATTGTTCCATTGTAATGGTTCCAAGAAAAGAAAAAAGGTAAAAGCGTGCTTACACGCTACTAATAAGTTAGCTACTAATGCATAGGCCAATATTGTTAATACAATTACAATGATTTTGGTCCAACAGTCACAGCTTAGTCTATTCTCTGTGCCAAAAACACAACTCGTAGGGTTCTTTGCAGCCATACTTGCAGCCGCTCCCCCTTTTACCTAAATATTTGATTGAATTGAGTACCACAAAGATTAAACAATTTTTCTACAAGTATACAAATGTATTAAGGATGTCATTTTTTGTAATGTTGTATAATAGCTACAGATCTTTGATTTGACAAGGGCAGGTTGGATAAAATAAGTTAGCTACTAAAGCTGATGATTTTGGTGTCAGGTCAAAACAACTTAAATCGCCTAACACGCAATATTGCAGGAAATGATGAGGCATACTCCTTCCGGTTACTGCAAAGCTTTATTTGTTAGCAACAGAAATATCCCTATAAGCCACAAGACTTCTCCTCTTACTTCTTCAGTTCACTAAAATTTAGTCCATACAGTCACTGTTTAAAAAAAACAAAAAAACAATGTCGGTCCTAAGTCACTACTAAAAAGTATGCTTTCTATTCATATAAAAGTTGTATCCTATGTTTTCCTAACAAGATTTATGTTTTTTCATTTTATAATGTATGTCCACATCAATTAGTAAACAAATTTTCTGTCCTTAAATATCCTTAGCGTTGAGTACTTCTATACAGATATAGTTCATTTTAAATATTATATAGGTATAATTTGTATTTTTTATCCATCTACCAGGTGGAGTTCGAGCCTCTTCCTAGCATATTTGCTATATACATTTCTGAACCAAAAAAAAATGCTTACAGAGCTCAATATCTTAATCTGAAATGTATACACAAAACTAAATGGAAAGAAGAGTTTATCATTCTCCACTTGCCTTACTGCCAGCCCTTTCTGGGCAGGTATCTACAAAGTTTCAATCAAAAAGAGAGAATCTGCAGGCAAACAGTTTCTGCCTTGCTTTTATAACTTACAAAATTAATGCTTTGAAAAACCCTGTCCTGGGCAGCATGGTGGCTCAGTGGTTAGCATTCTGTCTTTTGCAGCGTTAGGTCCCAGGTTTAAATCTCGGCCAGGCACTATCTCCATGGAGTTTGCAGGTACTCCTCCCCATATTTGTGTGGGTTTCTCTGGGTACTCCGGTTTCTTCCCACATCCCAAAAACATGCAGTTAGGTTAATTGGCATCCACCAAAAAATTCACCTTAGACTGTAGTAATGACACATAATTATGGTAGGGATATTAGATTGTGAGCCCCCTTGAGGGACAGCTAGTGACATGACTATAGACTCTGTACAGTAATATCAGTGATATAAAAATATTGTGTAATATTAATAAAAAAAATGAATATTAATGTTCATCTAAAGCTTTAAACAGTCAATCAGGACAGAGTCAAGTTAGTAGCAATAAAATACACATCACTTCCCTTCTCTTTTTTTTTTCAAGCCAGCACAATGATAGACTTAAGCTACATACACACTTCCAATTATTATCGTTGGAAAACGAACGACGAACGTTCATGCACGATATATACGAACGATCGTATAGCACCGATCCTGCACATAGAGTTAACGACACGATCGTTCGTAGATATTGTACACACAATAGATACGATCGTTTGAGCGATAGAGGAACTATGTGCACGACAGGAAAGTGAACGGACGTTCGTTCATTACGCATGCTCTGAACATGGACGATCAACGAACGACCGTACACACGAACGATGTTCAACGATCGTCGTCCAATCCGATCCGTCGGTCCGGTCGTTCGTTTCCAGCGACTTTCCTCGTTCGTCGGCGTCGTTGGTTACTTTTTTACGAACGATTTTTTGCCCAATCGATCGTTCGTCGTTCGATTGGAACGATAAAAATTGGAAGTGTGTACGCACCTTTATTCCATCCAGAGGTCTGGTCCAGGATTTATTACATTTATCAACTAATACCACATGATTTTAGGAAATCCATTCCAGATTACAGTAGTAGCCGTCGTGTACTTAGTTTACACCAGCAGTAACTTATAACGTATACACTTGTCACTAGAACATGTAAGCTCATTTCCAATTGAAAAAATAAACCTTCATTTTCAGTCCTGATAGGGGTGGTTACCTAGACACATAAAATGCTTATTTGTAAAACATATACATAACCAAACATACAATTTAAAATAATATAAACCTTAAAAAAAAATACCCAAATACTATAATTATAACTAAACAGACTTTTAAATTAGAAGTCATTGCAGGGATACAGTAACCGAGAAAGGAGAGTAATAAGGTTGTAAAAGTTCAGTATCTGGAGGAGAGAACAAATTCTCCTTCCAAAAATGTATTGCCTGTAAAGCGTAATCACTTTTTATTTATTTGATGACAGGATGTTTAATCAAAGACATATTTCCAAATGTATTTCAGTTTTCCTTCCACTTCAAATTTCACTTGAGACACCACTAAAATGTCAGTCTGCAATTCTGTGATTCTGGGTTTATCTGAGTATTTCTGGTTCTGACATTTCCTGTAATGCAATAGCTGATACTCAAAGAAAACACATATATGATCTCCTTTCAGAATCAGATTTATTCATCTGAAAGGTTTCTTTTCACAGAATTCTGGTAAAAGTACACTTTTTATATATATATTACACACAATAGCCTTAATTCACACATGTAAGAATATTTATTGAAGACATTCTTTTCTGGTAAGTCTAATGACATTTATTTTTGATTAGCTTCATTTCAGAATATTTTGTTTTATTAACCCATTATTGTTATCTTCTATCTATTAGAATCTACTACACAGATTTAAAGAACAGTAAAGGTATTTGTTTACAAAGGAAGCCTATCATACATGGAAGTGCTCCAGTTCAATGTTGTATCTAGTTAATATAATAGACTCTGTTCCTTATCTTACTGCATGCCCAGTTTTTTTCCCATGAAAAGAAATCCTTGTTCACATATATATGAAAATGCCTGATTTGTGGGACAGTCTACTAATAATTTGATCAATAAGCCATCATTTTTGCTGTACTATTTGTGTACAATTATGTCCCAGCATGTAACAGCATCATCTTAGGAATTCCTAACAGATTACAATTATTTTAGTGAGAAGCCATTGTGGTTTAGAAAATCCACACTGTTTGTCTGGCACCACAGATACTTCCACATACCATTTGGTCGTCCCCTATCATAAATGTTTAGAGTACTTATTTCCCTCTCACCAATATTTCTACAGCTAGACCACCTGCTTGCACTGGAAGTCTGGCACACTTCCTTCCAGATTCCAGTAAATGCTGAGTTTTCATTGTCTGGTGGAATGGAGTTTAACCCCTCATTGCAAGACAAAAGTGGCTAAGAACATATTGCTGGTTTTGATTGTAAAGCATTATATAGAGATTAGCGGGCAGCTGATTTCAGGACCAGGATGACTTGCTGTTACATACACTAGGAAGCCCTGACCATAAGTTAAGTTCCTGTAAAGCCAGAAATTATTTTTTAATTTCGCTATAGGTAAAATGGGAAAGTTTTAGAACCCTTGTCTTGTGACGTCTGTGTCACCAATAGGGGGGATTCACAATCTTTGCTTATCTTTGTTACAGTAAGGGAGGAGAAACTTCAAACATTGAGATTGCCACAGGAATAGGAAGTAGGAATAGAAAGGCTAGATGCACTGTCCCAGCACAGGACTTGTGTGTGCAAGTCTGGGGAAGGACTGACAGAGGACCAGGAGCCCACAAATATTGCAGTACAAAAGTCTAGAATAAAGAGCCAGGGGTCATACACAGATAACCAGTCCACCAGACAAGGTATCCAAGGGTAAAGACAAAGTAGAGTCGGGGTCACAGGCATAAGTCGGTCGAGGCAGCATACAATCACAGGGTCAGAAACAGAGTCTAACAATAAACACACCAGCAGCAGGTCAGCCCAGCTTAAGGCTACAATAGGCAACTGGTGATTGTAGACATAAAGGATAAAAAATTCCTAAAAGCAATGGAAGGATAAAGCCAGGGACTAATCTGCTCCTAAAATCCCCTTCAGCTGTGCACAAACTCACCGTGATGGCGATGCCCGGAATGTACATCTCAGGCCACACAGCTAAAGGGAAGCAGGAGATGCTGTTATTTCCTTGTTCTCCTTGCTGCTGCAAGTGACATCGGTGGACAGAATAAACGGTGTGTGATATTACGTTGGTAATCAATATGAACATTAGTTTCATTGACAACCAAGATATAAGGCAGCGAGTCCTATATTCAGCACATATTCTCTTGTAAAGAAGGCTTATATGTATTCAGTCGATTTTTTACTTCAAGCTAAACCTAGGTTGGAACACTGCAACAGAAAAATGGAAGCACTGTAAATATACAGAGGAATTACAAGCAACAAATAAAAGCAAAGTTTTGCTAACATTTAAAATATGTTGAACAGCAGTGAGTGATAAGGCACAGCTTTTGCCTCTTGAGCTCGTTTGCTGTGTTTTCATTATTTTACCCCTAACTTCAGTAGGGTAATGTTGTCGATTCGGCACTTAGATACATTTTGATTGGACGTGTCCTGCCTATTGTATTGCCACATTTTGTACAAATTTAATTTCTGATAAAATGTTTGCCAGGGTGTGTTTGTATGCTCATGTAAACAGACTGGGACAACAAACACAGTATTCTTTTCCTCCCTTCTTTTTACATTTAAAAAACAAAGGTATGAACAGAGAGATGCATTAGTGTTTCTCAACCAGGGTTCTGTGGATCTTTAGCGTTCCTCCAGAGGTTCCTTGAACAATGAGCATTTTGTACTTCTGAAGTCAATTGCCACTGACACCAATTACTTTTTTGGCTGTCGGTAAGGGTGGCATTCTTCCCATTGGCCAGTAATGAAAAAATAATTCTTCCCTTTACTACAAGCATTGAATATAGTAAGTATTGCAGGGTTCCCTGAAGAACTGAAAGTTATTTAAAGGGTTCTCCCATGTTAAAAAGTTTTAGAAAGGCTTGGATACATTGTTTTAATTCACCAACAGTGAATAAGACACAGGTCACTATATTAATAAATACACTTCAGATTTTTTCGTAGACAAGACCAAACATCACATATCAGCCCAGTATGAATGTCCAGTACCATG
The DNA here is from genome assembly GCF_032062135.1 of Pyxicephalus adspersus. NCBI lineage: Eukaryota > Metazoa > Chordata > Amphibia > Anura > Pyxicephalidae > Pyxicephalus > Pyxicephalus adspersus. The sequence goes on along the minus strand of NC_092863.1, from coordinate 53,592,404 downwards.
TGTGTTACTTCAATGTGTTGAAATAAATGTTATGTGCATTGGAGTGCTAATTAAGGCTCATGGACATGAAGCTGTTTTTTTTTATTGGTACATCACAATGCATTTGTATTAGACGCATGTTGACGAATGACTTTTGTCACATTTGTCTGCAACTTATGATGGTTGTGATGTTTTCATTGTTATGATGTTTTCATTGATTGCATAAATTCTGTCTTCCTTTAGGGACATTTTTCTGTGTCCTGGTGGATATTGTCACTTCTACAATGAGGAATAGATGTTCTGTAACAAACTTTCCCTCACTGTCATGTCAAAAAATTTTCCCTCACTGTGGTGAAATTTCCCTGTTTCCCAGTTGTGTTTACAGGACAAGGATTTATATAGTGATATCAAAATAATAAAAGTATATTAACCCCCTAGGGCTATTCCAGAGTGTGATTTAGGATGGATTTTCCTTCCAAAAATCAGTTTTCCGAGTCAGACTTGAGGTCACTAAAAAACAATAAAAAAAAAACATTTGCCTTGTTTCTTTTGCGTCCTCCTTCTTCGACCTCCGGTTTCCCAGCGACATCGGTGCATGCATCGGTTCGTGCGGGAGGCGCAGCAGGAAATTCAAAAAATTTTGTATTGGATTCAATACAAAATAACTGTATTGACTCACATACAAAGAAATCTTTATTATATATATATATATATATTTATATTATACATGCTACTGTACAGTTATATTACATGTTTAACTATTTTTTTATTTTTTTAACAGATTTTTTTTGTTTGTTTATTATTTTTTTTTTGTTTATTGTTAAATTTATTACATTTTGGACATATTTCGTTGAGTTATGCCTGAGAATACAATGTAAAATACATTTCCATGCAGAAAAATGTAAGGTTAATGTAATGCATGAAATTATGGTAAGAATTAGAATGCTAGGGCGGTAAAATAATCCAAAAAATACCTTTTTGCACTAAATACTTCAACCCTGTCACAATATTCGGTTGCATGCGTGGTCTGGCCTTTTTTTGGTAGTAACACCAAATTTATCTTAAGGTACCTTGTTCCTAAAAACACTTAAATCCTTCACATCCCATCCTACCTACACACTGTTGGTTTTAGAGACTAAAGTGTCTGTACAGGACTAACTCAAAGACGTACAAGTTTTGCAGAAAATATTCAATGATTACACATAGTGGTTCCTGAAGCACAGCCAACAGATACTTTACACAAGAATTAAATACAAGTTTAATGCTCAAAGTGTACTCCTGGTAATAAACTGAATTTTACTTGTTTATGCTCCTTAATGGTGCAACAATCCTGCAACATTGATGAAAAAATAATTGTTCATTATTTGTTTTATCATCAGCACAGACAAACTAATTGACTCTTACAACACACAGGCTAGTATGGGAGATATGGCAGAGAAAAAAAAACATAAGAGTATTGCACAGTCAAAGCTAATATACAATTAGGATATTGAGAGCACAGCACAGCATTTTTTTGCATAGCATTCAACAACAAACTGCAGACATACTCAAATACATTTCTTAAATATTGAAACAAAAAAGTCTCTATCTGTGTCCTACCTTGAGCACACAAGGACAACAGACAAATACTGTACTTACAATCATTTTTCTTTCCTGGCAGGCTTCATGGCATCATACAAATGGGTAGACTGCTTTTTGATCACCCCCATCCAAAACCATATTTGAGTAAATATTGGGACCTTCTTAGGCTGAGCATTTCTTAACTAGCCTTCTGATTAAAACTAAGTAGACCCAGAAACGGTACATATTTTTTCAACAATGGAGTGCCACTTACAGTAAAATTTACATTAATAACAATAAATCACTTTCTAGGATTTTAAAGGCATGAAATTTATCACAAATTGTATCACAAAGTTTTTATCATAAAAATAAAATTTACTATATCATTAAAAAATTCTGAGATATATATTTTTACTATAAACACAACAAAAATCCAATCTCACATAATGTTAGACACATTTTGCTAACTGCCAAATATTAAAAACCAGAAATAAACAAAATTTTCAAGATGGCATGTTCAGGGAGGGAACCAGACCATTATAGCACATCTCGATCTGTACATACATTTTATTATAGGGACATATCATAAGATCTTTGAGTCTTGCTGTACTTATTAGAGATTTTTTTCTCAGGCTTCTTCCTTTATTTTGTTTTATTGTGATTATTAAATTTGTTGGGCTGTTTGTGCATGCTATATTATATTATACTATACTATATTATATATGTTTATATTGTATGTTTTATACAAATGAAAAGTATTTGCCAAAATAAGGTCCTCTCACCAATTTGGTGGTTTTCTAGTTTGCTATCAAAGCAGACTTTTTATCTCAATTGAATCAGACCTTAACTGTCCAAGAAGCAAGGAATTCATTCAAGGCCTGCTTCCCTTTATATCCCTCAAACATGGGCGGTGATGAGAACCATAATAAAAGCAGTGGCATAAAGAAAGTCCCATAAGGCTTTCCTGACATCCAGAAGATTTGTGGGTTAATTTACATTCAATGTAAATGTTGACCAAACTATCTTTAAGGATTGGGTAAAAGGCTAGGAAGGGTAGATACCCAGTAAAGCCCAATTTTAAACCTGGCTTGGCCCTTTGTTAAAAAACAGATCCAAGGATTAAGCCTTAGAGCAAGAGTTTTAGCTAAGATTTTAGTTGATTTTCGTTAGACCTAAGTTGATCAAACAAATTGGTTGATAATTAGACCAGGTGGTGCATTTTGAGTACAATTTTCATAATTAGAATAGAAATAAGAGTAGATCAAGCTTATAAATGTGTTTTCAGCGGTGTGTCTGATAGGTTGTCTGCTCTAGTTATTGTAGTTTTCGTGTTTCTTAAGGTTGAATGCGGCGGTTACATAACAATTATGTGCATGCGCACTTTCCCCCACGACTACACCCCTGGTTGAATTCTATTCAGATACACATTCTATGTATAACAGGTTTATTTTAATTTAGGAATGAAGATGTGGGACAGTAAACTATAATTGATTATGGAAAAAAAAGTTTTGTTTGTTTTAGAATAAAAGATAAAAAACCTTTTTTAGAAGGATTTAATTCCCTGAATGTTTTGGTTAGGCATTGTGTTAAAAAAGAAAGTTTGAATGTATTTGAAACTGTTGAAGAGTTAATGACTGGGAAATATTTGTTTAGAAAAAGATTAAATACTTAATTGAAATCTCTGCATATTAATAAAATACCCACTTTGTGAGAATTGACTTCCTGAGATAGATGGAGTATGATTGATGTATGGGGCAATACATGAGATTATTGTGAGCCCAATGTTTTGAAGAAAAATTGTAAATAGTACACGTTTTCCTGTTTTATGTGTAAAAAGATGTAAAATGGGCAAATTGTTTAAATCCTAACAAGACTTCATGTTACTTCTGTTGGTGGGTAGCTAGGAATATGTAGGAATAACTGGGATGATATCTAATATCTAGGATGAGAAGTGGCAGAATATTGGTTCTGTTGAAGACAAACTACCTTTTTTAGGACAGTAATGATCCTTTTTATGTAAATTCCACTTATTTTCATTAGGGAAGAATTCTTTAAACTTACTCCAAACATCCTTAAAGTGGGAGAGCGAAAGAGAGGAATTAGGAAAAGAGGAGGAGGAGGGGGAAGAAAAATAACAGGAACATTTACAGCACATCAAAACAAAGAAGAACAGTGACTTGGAGCAGGAATGGCACAGGTATGATTCTTTGTTCGGTGGCCTAAAAAGTGCCTGGTAAAAAGACAGTATTTCTCCCAAGGACAAGTAAGGTATAATGCATTTGCATAGATTTAATTTTCTCCAACCCTTTCTGTGATTATGGGATTTGCTAGAAGAGAGCACATGGAGGATGTTCATCACCACCCCATCACTGTTGCAATGGCTGCAAAAAGCTAGCACAAGTAAAGAGTGTGGGGAGTTCTTTGCCTTCGGTGCCATTTTAACAATGGCCCCTCTTTGAAATTCTTCGGTTTATATTTTCCCTATCCACCTATAGGCACCATGCCCAGGGGCCACAGGTGCGGAACATTGCACTGTTGAGGAATTACATATTTTAAGGTGATGAAAGAAAAAATGTTTTCCAATTAAATCCAGTGATTCCATTTATTATCTGCCCTGGCATGAGCAATATGTCATATTTACTTGTCTGAAAAAAGAAAGTTATTTACATTTGTGACCAACAAGAACAGGGAAATCTTCCAATTGAGGCACCTGTTTAAGTGACAACTGTCTAAAAGTAGAATTCTTATCCTCCAATAAATATTTTCTTTCACTTCATGCTGCATAGTAAAGGAAAATCTATCTAACAGAACACAAGTAGCCAAAATGATTTAACCAGGAGTTATCCTAACATACTGTCTCTTCATATATTCATTAAATAATTTCCTTATTTACATCAGAGCACAGATAACCATAAGACCTGTATATAATCTGTTTGCCTTATATAGCAGTGGAGCAAGGAGTGTGATCAGCAATACGGCTTTGTATACACATTATGTACCTACCTCTTTACCTATAGAAAAGCTAAGACAAGCTGTCCTCTCTAGAGTTAAAACAGACAACCAATGTGATTTCTAGCAGATGCACAAATAGAAAGAGCACACTGTAGTCTAGAATTTATTAGTGTAGAAAAATACAAGCTTAGAAAATGTGGTTTCAGTCCAACTTTCCAGCCACAAGTTATAGAGCAGAAGTATATGGGCAGGACACTAAAACTCTGTGCTCTGCTACTAATACAGAGAGAATGTGTGTGTTTTTAAAGGGATACATCCTATTTACTATGCAAATGTTATCTATTTAGAAGAATGGGTCATTAAGCCAAAAAACTAAAAAAAGAGGTAATAATATAACATTAAACTCTTCAAAGAATGTCACAAGATATAGCAACAATGTGTCAGTAATTAAAAAAGTGGACCTAGTATCAGATTGTTTGATACCTTAAGTGCATTGAACACTCTTCCGAACAGAATTCCTTCAATCAAAATAGGTTTTCTTCCCTCGTTTTAAATCTCCCACAACATTTCAGAAACCTTAATTTCTTCTTTATTAGCCATTCCTTGGAGGATTTGCTATTATGCTTCAGTTTATTATTATAATTCTGTTTCAGCTTTAAATTTTGGACATTCACAATATGCACAGTTTGATATTATGCAGAATTCATAGCTGACTTGATGACTCCAAGCTGCCCAGACCCCGAAGCAGTAAAACAACCCAAAGCCATAACATTTCCTTTTGCTTTCTTTGTTTTTTGCCAAATATGTCCACTGTTATTGTGGACAAACAACTTTGATTCATCAGTCCCCAGCATATTGTTCCAGAATGCCTGGTTTTTGCTTACTTGTTCCATGGCAAACTATAATGTTGCTGTCATGATTTGGACAGCAGTGGATTTTTTTCTGGCACACCTCTCATTTAGTGAGAATAAGTTATTGTTTTATTATTATTTTTGTAGATGTGTGCACAATATAAGTTTGGGAGACTTCTGTTACTATATACCAATTAGATCTTAACCTGACCTAAATAATCATTTAGTTTTACTAGGTACTAGTACCTGCTGTGTTCTCATTCTGCTGTAGCCCACCTGCTGCAAGGTTTGATGTGTTTTTCATTCAGAGATGCTCATCTGCATACTACATAGTTGTAAAGAGTGATTTCTTGAGGTCTCGTTGCCTTTCTATCAAACTAGTAAAGCTGTTCTCCTCTGACCGCTGACATCAGCAATTTAGAGAACTGCTTCTCTGCATACTGGATATTTTCAAGATCTCATTTTCATGCTCTGTAATAGCTAGAGATGGTTGTGTGCAAAAATCCCAGCAGATGAGCAGTTTCTGAAATACTTATTCTGAGGAGAAAAACATACATAGCCCTATACCCCTTTGAAAGGTCAGTTAGGGTCAAATGCCACCTTCTTAAGGGCAAATGAAAATACAAAGTAAAAAGAGGGAAAGAAAGGTTTTTTGTGGCCACAAAAGAGAACATATAAGGCCCTGGTCAGTATTCTCCAGACACCAGTCCCCCAATCCAAAGCCGCAGGCTTCACCTATAGCAGCCCCCGCTCAGCCTCAGGAGACTGGTTGCATCTCCTAGGACTCGGTTGCCCCCCAGGACTTAACGCGCAAGGGATGGTGTCTGGGGATAGGCCGGCACCTGACCAGGAGCCCACAGATACAGAGTACAGAATTACCAGGGAATCCAGAAACAAGCCGAAGTCAAACACAGGAGATCAGTCCACCAAATGAGGTACAAAGGAAAAGGCAAAAGCAGAGTCAGGGTCAGAGGCAAAGGTCGGTCCAGGCTGAGTTCAAGCAGGTTGTCAGGAACAGGCAAAGGTCAACCACAGAAAATAACTCACAATAACTCCTGTACAGATAAGCCCAGCTAACACCATACCAGGCACTGGTGACTGGGAGCAGAGAGGCTATAAAGTCCCAGCAGCCAATAGTAGTGCAGGGCTGAGACAGGAGCTGATCACCCTCTAGAATCCCCTTCAGCTGTGCACAGCCTAACAATGGATGCTGGGGATGCCATAAAATACATCAGGCTGCGCGGCTAAAGGGAAGCAGGGGCTGCTGCAAATGACATCTCCGGACAGAACAGTGTTTTATTTTGCGATGGCACACAGCATAGAGTTTTCGGCCAGATGAGCATCTCCTAACAGAACAACAATGTGTATAATAATGTACAAAAATCTTACTTGTGATTACTATTTAAATAGAGAGTAGAAAAGATTCAAAACCAAAAGCATTCATGTAATCATACAAATAGAAAAAATAACAATATCAACAAATGCTAGAACAGCATGTTTAAATGATATCTTGGTTCATCTATATACAGTGAGAACAAGACCGTTCATACAGCTAGACAAAGAGCTCCTGGTAACATTAATCAAATAAACCAAAAAGGAAGGTTTCTTAAGCTCCTGGGTGGTTCATTTCTGTCCAGGTTTATATGACTAAAGAGGTACATTGTTTTTTATGAAAATTTATTTTACAGTATAATATAATAGTATGAGTATAATAAAGTTTGAAACACAAAATCATGTTAAATTAAACTAAAACAAAATAAATTTAATAATACATTTAATAAACTGATATGATTTTGTGTTTCAAACTTTATTATACTCATACTATTATATTTTAGTGTAAAAAAAAGTTCATGAAAGTTCCTGTATTGCTTTTAGACATATAAATCCAGTGTATTGGATTCAATACAGTTATTTTGTATTGAATGCAATACAAAATAATTTGAAATTCCCACGGTGGCTGTATGCACCGACGTCACCCGGAACTCCCGGGGAATGTCAGCGCACTCACTGGGGAACAGATCAACAAAGAGGACGCGGCCAGAGGATGGGAGAGCACTGGAGGACGCCGATGGGACCAGGTAAGTGTTTGTTTTTTACTTTTTTAACTACCCCGAGTGTGACTCTTGGTTACCGCTGGGGATGTTAGACCCGATGCGTTTTGCCTAGTAAGGCTTCTTCAGGAGCCCAAACTGCGGGGCTTGTATAAGAATCACAAGTAAGATTTTTGTACATTGTTCTCTTTTTCAGCCCTTCTCTCTCTCTTTTTACTTTTTTATCTAAAATACTCAGACCAGCCCTTCTGGCACCAACCACTACACCATTCAAAGTAAGTTACTGATGCTTGGTTTAAATTTCAGAGGGTCATCATGACAATCTCTACAAGCCTAAATTCATTGAGCTGCAAACAAGCAATTGGACAAGTGTACCTAATAAAGTAGCCTATGAGTGTATAATTGCACAAATATCAGAAGGGACAGAAAACATGAAAATATCCCAGAGAATGATCTTTACTCTGGTAAGGTTTTCAACAAAGATTCATAGGTTTTATAGAGAAGCCAATCTTCTATATGGGCATTTTGATAACTGAGGTCCATTTGTAGTGTCACATGTCAAAGTAAATGAGGCATTTGGTTGTGTGTGTGTATGTATATGAAAATATATTAGCTAAAACCCTGCTAGAGGCTTATTCTAAGAACTGCATTCACACTACATGGAATGACTACATTTACATTCCCTCCTAATGATTTGAAAGGTCATCTAAAGAGGTGAATGATTGAACAGTCCCCTTGGGATTCGGTTACTATCTCTGATATGTATATTGCTAAGCCAAATAGTCTTGTCACATATCAATACAGCCAAATTCATCCATGTAAAGCGGAGAGTTATTTCCATACATCCATTCAAGTATTATATGTGGAATGACATTACTGTGCATAATTCATTTTTGACCTGGGGTAAATATATATGTGTGTGTGTGTGTGTGTGTGTGTGTGTGTGTATATATATATATATATGCTTGGTTTCACTCCTACTGGCACTTCGAACACAACGTAATCAGCACATTGCAGTGCATCCTATTGCCATGCATTATGGTAGGCCAGGAATCCCCAATCTACGCTACATGGAGCAATTTTGGCATACCAGGCTTTTTTTTCTGACCCAGCAGCATACGCATTGTGTCAGCTTGTAAATATATCAGCCTTTTAAAGGCTATTGTTTTTATATTAAATACCCTGCCAGCCTATTGGAACGTCCCTAACAATCATGCCACTAGTTGGTCACTAAAGGGGTTCTCTGACTTGTTGGCAATTTATGGTACAATACCTGCTGATCTACAAGAAAATGGCTGCCATGGTCAGGATGGCCAAAGAAAGAGTCAATCTCTACAATTCTGAAATAAAAATACCATTTTTGACTTGAAATACATTTTTAAAGAAGCCAAGCCAACAACTGGGCTTTTGCAAGAGCCTGAAATGTTGCATAAAATGACTACAGTGCTTAGTAATGAAAAACTTAAATTGATGTACACAGCAGAGTCTAATACCAGCTCAGTATTCTTTAAACTTCTCTTGGATAGAGGTCTTTGATTTTGATGCTTTTAATGCTGGTAGATTTGTTAGATTTACTAATAGAATAGAGAGGAGATGGACGCACCCAAAAGTGGGCTGTATCAATACATACATTACATTCTTGCATGTATGCTGGCCCAAAAAACGCCATTCCATGGTTCAGTATTGCTTACACAAACATAACTATCATACTTTTTCTGAGTCACTGGACCAGATTTAGAAAAGTTCTCCAAGACTGGAGAAGATAAAACGATCATTGGAGAGCCTAGATGGTCCAGCAAACCTGACAGCTATAAGCAAATCATTTTTAAGACCATTGCAGGTTTGCTACCCATGATAGTCTATCTTCTCCAGTCATGGTCAAATCTAAGTGACCATCCACTGGCTAAATTCATAGTTGGGAGCAAATGAGGTGCAGTGGAGTACAGAAGCACATTTGGGTCAAAAAACAGGTATTCTGTTCACTACTTTGTTTCTGTACACTATTTATATTCACTTGTTAAATATTGTATGAACTAGTGAGGTCCTTGTTACATTTACTGTGATAGAGTGCTATATGTGGTTAGAGAGCAGTTTTTTATCAGATCAAGTGGAGTTAGGTGTGGTTAGGTCACCTTTCAACTTAACAGCTTAATGTGATTATGTCAATGTTGTTGAGATTGGGATATATGCATATTGGAACTTGGGGTTTATTTCCCTCTCTCTCCCTTTGGCTCCCCCCCCCTCTTTTTTTTTTAGGCTATGTGAGAATCTAGAGGAAAAATGATTTTGATGTGACTTTATTAGGGGGCTGTAATGCTATAACATACAGTACTAAATGATTCTTATATTCCCCTCTTTTTTTTAAGATGGAATTACTATGAGGGGCAAGATTGTCTGTCTCAGCCCAGAGGGTTTAGAGTTGCATATCCCATTTTTCTAGGGGGCCCTGGCTCCAAAGCTGCATTTTACTGTGATTGAAGCCGTTTTGGAAACTGGATCTACCTTAAGTGCATTCTGCATTTCGAGAGTACCTATGGTTATGTTGATTGGGGATATTAACTATGATTATTACCATGTCTTTATTGACTTGAATATTTTTTAAACCTACAGTAATCAATACTTCCTCCTGACAAAGCAGGATCTACCTGCGAAACGTGTGGTAAACATTTGTATTGATCTCAGAATGTTACCAACTTTGTGAATGTCTTAAAACGCAATTATGTATTTAATGAGAATATTCGCACTTTTTACTATGAATTGGAAAATAAAAAGTGTATGTTTTTACTTCTATTTTATGAGCCACTTCAAAATCTCATCTATATCACATCTATTTGCACCTTGTAACATAGGGTTTAGCTTTTTATCAGTGACTTATGGAGATCCTTAATTAGACTGTAAAACTGTACCTTCCTGGACAATTGTATGCTTTTTGCTGGGAGCCCTGGTTCCCTGGGAGTGGAGGAATACCTTCGACAACAAAGCACTGCTGATACATGGCTCAAATGTGGTGTTTTTAATTTGAAGGTTAACCACAGCAATAAAACCCAACCCTATATTTCCATGTATGTCAGGAGAAATGGTAAGATATTTTCTACATGTAGAGACTGACTGTTGGCATCAGTGCGGCTTTTCTTTCTATTTTTTTTTTGATATAACTTAGCTCTAATTTCTGGAAAACTACATTGCAATCTGGGAACCTGCGTAAGCTTGGTGACCACACAAGGGAAATAGAAATCAGTATTAATCCTCTGGGAATTGCATGTACAGATGTGGTTTTTGTGACTACATGGCAACCCAGAGCCTTCCTAGTAATTACTTCAATTATGTTGTACATAAGCAGCATATAGAATGGTTTAGGTAGCACACTTCATAGAAAATACAAACCTTTTCGTTTAGTCGTTATTTTTTTTCCACCAAATTACTACCATATATGTCTGACAAGTAAATGTTATTCTGTATTCAATTTTTTCTGAATTTCCATTCTGTACATTTGATGGCTGTATAATCTCAAAAGAACGTGTTCTATTCCCTGGACATCTTTCTTTGATCTTTGCTTTTTCTTGGTTTCATTTTCACACATTCATCCTACCACACTCAATCTAATCAATGGTTTAAAAAGTTGAAAGGGTTATTTATGCTTATAGAAGATCTTTAAACTTTAGAATTTCATAATTGTAACATCTAACAAAAACCTTGTATTTATTTAAAATGTTTCATAGAGACAGAAAATAGGGTTCTCTACCCACAACCCTATTTATAATTCCTGTTCCCGAGGACAATTGTCTCAATCGACCAACTAGACTCAGAGGCCTATTCATAAATAGTGGGAGTTTGAGATTTAGATTGCCACAGATGCAAGAGGATGAGCTGAAAAAAGAAAGGTGTATGAGAACACTCAACTCTCAAGTGGGAGGAAGAGAAATACATCAAGAAGATCTTCTACTGGTAAGTATGGGACACATAGAAGAGCCCAGGGAGTCACCACCAGCTTCTATCTATAAATAAATATACCTTTAGGGTGTACTGACCCTTTAATAAGAGCAATGACTCTACAAACATGACATAAGCTTGCTATGCATCAGTGTGAGCACTCTATTTGCCATGTGCTGAATTGCTTCTGCAAGTCTAAAGTATATCATAGAATGGTTTAGGATCTGGCTGCATACATTCATAGTGGCATTTTCAAGGTGACAGTTGCAACTTGAACTGCTTTTAATGGGCTTCATTATGTATGGTCTTTGTGTCATGTGGTGTCTCTGTGTTACTGCTGTGCGTGAGTTCTAAAGCAACTCCGTTCTCAAGTGTCCTGATCATTACATTGGTATGTAGTAATGAAAATACTGTCAGACTGGTGTCTACGTACATTGTGCACATACACATTTCAGTGCTAAAGACATCCTGCAAAAAAAAACATTTAGTATGTATTCCGCTATAATAATATTAAAATATATTTATATATATATATCGGATAAATGCACAATAATGTATACACAAAATGTAAGCCCTATAATATCTATAAGACTAATATAAAATTAAAAACGATTAGATTAGCAGTTTAGAAAAGTAGAAAATATATATATAAAAGTCGTGGTGCTTACCAGAAAGGATTGCAAATTTTAAAATATTTAGACAGAAAATTGCACCAATGTAATATAAATAAATTACAAATATTAAGAATGTAAATTAACATTAAGTAAAAAAATAAAAATGCCCAAAGTCCCAACAGTACCATAATAATGTTCCAAAGATGTGCTAAAGGCCTCCAACATCACCTTTACAGGTACGATGTATACTAACTACAATGAACGAACCCACTACAACCTGACATAAAATATCTTGTATTGTCATGCCTGTCCCCATCAGAAAAATATTTAATGCCTTCCTGACTTTGTCTTATCTAGTTAATAGAATATGTAACAAGGGTAAATCTGGCAACAGGAACAGATGTTTCAAGCCCCCACTCCCAATCTGTACAAAACTATATCAAAAAAAGTTTATCCAGGGTTGGGCTTTAACAGCAATAGTCAATACAGGACATTCCTGCAGGGGCTCAAGTTCTTAAGTATATCTATATAAGGTAGAAGTTAAAATGACCACAAACATTTATAATCCAGAATAAAATATCAATTTCAGCATACTTCATTCTTTAAGCCAAGTTTGACCTACAAAAATAGAATACAACTTCACTAAAGTATGTTCTGTATCTTTAGCCAACCCTGCAGGATGGAAGGAATAAACATTTTCTGACAGTACAGGAGAGGCACCACAGCTTACCTTCAAATCTTAGCAGGCTGGTTTTGTTTAATATGAAATATGAGTGACAGTTTGTCAAATACCCCTCTAGATTCTCAGCTACTGTACATCTTGTAGGACCATTAATCTGTCAGGATACATTTTATGATTTGTAGACTGAGTAGAGTGTCACCAGCCCTTGCCTGCAGGAAGGCAGAGGACCGAGAACAGCGTCCAATCCATTTTCCTTGGCTGTTACAGGTTCTCCACTTCATCCTGCTTCCCCTTTTTTATCACTGTATGCCCAAACAAATGTTACACCTTTCCATTTGTCTATCAGGGGCAATTTAGAGGACAGACACATGGTTTGAATATTTTGTTTTCTGCTCTCGTCGGTATAAGACTTTAGCTTCTTATGTTTTTCCTGGAATTCCCACAGAGTTCTTGGAATAGGTTCATTTGCACATTTTATAGATTCTTCTTGGTTACTCCATGCTCACATCCCACAAATAATACAGGCAGGATAAAACTACTGTTCTTCATTAGACAGCTCACTCTACAGACTGATTATGGTATCCTTACCCTATTACCCGGATTAGATTTTTTTTTAGAGATGGTGCTGACACTAGCCTTGTGTAAAAGACCATGAAAGCAGTCGTTGCATACATTATATGGATATTTACTGTCAAACCTGTAGACTATAGGAATACATGTGTAATGTTTAACTGTAAGGTTTAATAGCTATGATTCCTACCAACCAAATCTTTTGAAAAAGAATAAGCAAGACTTTGAAATGTCCTGAGGTGCAGTTAATATACTAGGTTACCTGGGGAAGCGGGGATAGTCATGGCTACATATATGTAAGCCCCAGACTGCAGTCTATGCTATTACTTGTTAGAGAACACTCAGACAGCCAAGGCTAATGCTTTTAAAGGAAAAATACTGTGTAACCAAAAAACTTATGTGACAGGTAATCAGGCTATTAAACTATAATAAACATACTGTACTGTCATTGACAGGTATATATTATCTAGTCTGATTTCTTGACCAATCAGATTGAATGTGACCTTATTTTTTATGTTCTGCTTAATTACAAATTAGAAAGCTGGAAGACTGTCAAATGACTAACGCTTCCTTATGTGAGTGGAAGTATAGAATTCGCTAACCTGCATGGTCAGCAGATGTGCCTGCATTAGTGGTATATAAACCAATAAACCAATGCCCTGGCATAAGTGGGAGTGCCCCTCCTTCTGTGATGGTCAGTTGGAGTAAAAAATTACCCCTACACCACGCATAGAAACATGCACACAATCTGCACATTACACATAAACTCACATAGCACTGCATTACATACTTAAACAGTCTGCCCATTACACAAAAACATACACATCCATATGAACAATCTGCA